>NW_027203708.1:0-59526 GCF_024711535.1 Dipodomys merriami | reverse complement strand
TTATTAGTAGTTTTAGCATTATGTCTTTAAAGTTTTTAAGGAAAACAGGAATGAGGTAAATACCTTCTACAAAACAGATCTGTATGATATATTGGTCATGCATGTAGTCCCAAAGGTCAGAGAATCTAAATATGTTAGTCTGAGATGACTTCTTGAGGAAAAACAATGTCAGTAAAAACTACTGAATATTATGCTTAGTTTCTGTGGTTTTCTGGTACTCATTTATATGCTCAAATACATAATGCTTTAAGAATTCTTTATTATGTAATACATGCCTTTTATAGGAAGACCCAAAAGGGTTAAACAGTCCTATTATATCAAACATATATCATATCATAACCATATCATATAAACAGCACTAATATGTACATAGTCATTGATGTATGACTGTTTCTTACAAGTTTTAGCTTTGTAATTTGGGCAATAATTGTGAAAATCTTCAAGTTATATTAAAATCTATTGCTAACATTTCAAACTATAGGGCACTCAGTCTATCTTGGATATAGACATCTTGTTTATTTATTTATTCAGTACTAGTTCTTGAACTCATAGTCAAGATTCCAATTCTAGCTATTTTTCTGGTTAATTGGAAATAAAAAGTCTCATAGGTTTGTTTACTGAAGTTGCCTTCGAACTTTGATACTCGCATCTCAGCATCCTTAATGGCTAGGATAACTGATACGTGCCTTTAACATGGCTTCTATCTTTAATTTTAAAAGTTTACATTTTGAGCTATAAATGTCCCAATTTAAACAGACTATTTAACGTTATGTTAAGATTTTTAGATTATTTGCAAAGTTAAGAAACAATAGTATTTTTCAATGTTGCTTTAAAAGCTAATATACATTTATGCAGCTTGCATACACAATACATGCACACATCCATTCTTTTCCTTTTCCTGCTTTTTAAAAATAAAGTGTTATTTTTCTAAGGATCTGAAAGCCCATATAATTTTGAAACTGTTTTAGGGAGCTTTTCCATTATTTTTTTGCTTGCTAATTACTTTTCTTATCCAATTTCATTTGCAGTTTGAATAAATAAACTGTTACTTTCTGCCTGTGGGTTACTAGAAGAACAGACACTATGCAGCTGTAATAAAATCATAAATTTTTTTGAACAGGCAATTTCCAACTTAGACTTCCACACAGGGTTTTTAATTTCTAGGGTTAGAGAAATAAGTTTATTGAACCTTCAGAGCTTTATGCTAATTTATGAAGTTTGCATTGGTGGAGATTAAGGAAAATCATGATATGTTGTATTTTGACATTGTAAACTGTAATTTTAAGGACAATTAAAGTGATTATCTTTCATACTGCTTAATCTATATTTCAAATTTTGTAGAGGCAAGATTGGATTTTGTAGCAATAATTTTACTGTGTGTGCATCTCCCATTGCAAATCTTAAAGAAACTTGTATAATTTGAATTATTGGTCAAAATTATTTGTGTTCTTTTTCTCTTTTCATTTCAACTCCCTAGTAAGACAGCAGTACTTATTTCACAGTGAATAATTTCAAATTTTGAATTTTTGTTGGTTAAGTACTGACTAAACTTTAAATCTCATACAATAGTTTAATTGCATTTGTTTGATACAAAAATAAAATAATAAAATATTAAACGTGACAGCTTTATAAAATATATTCAGTAGTAATTTAATATTAAATTTAACTATGAAAATGCTTTTTTATACTTATTTTTAACTTTTCAGTTATACTTACTTCTGAAATCTTCACTGATAAAGAAATATCTGTAATCTAAAAATACTTTTTACAAAAAACTGGAGTCTGCATTAACATAGTACATTAGGTCCTTATTAATTTTTCTCAGTGAAACAAAAAGTAGTTAGACCCTCAAGTAAGTAAATGTATTCTAATTTTAGCTATGTAAAAATAAAATAAGTAAATATATTCTAGTTTTAGCTATCTAAAGATAAAATATTCTAAAATATTTTATAAGTACATATTTGAGCTGCAAAGCACAATTGAAGGTATCAAATTCCCTGAAACATAACTGAAAACTTATTTCTTGTTTGAATCCCCTTAGGTCAACCTAAGGGTACACACTGCCTCTTAACCTACTCATGGACTTTTTTTGCCTCTTTTGGTAAGTTTTCTATGGTACATAGAAATAATCATGCCCTACACATTATTTATGTTCAACAGTTCAGAGATATTTCACAAACCTCCGCTGGTTCTGATTTTAATAACATAAAAGTGCATGTAACTTCAGCATTTTTCAGGTACGTAGGCAGAAAGAACAAAGGTTTCCAGAGGCTATTAATACTGGAAGATGTTTATGGAGAGGGGTCAGACTCATGGGTAATTGTTGTAGAAATTCTTGGATAATTAGGAAAAAAATTGCATGAATTTTAACTTTGAGTGTCACCTAAAATAGGCTGATTGAAGTTACTTGCAAATTTTGAGAATTACAGCATTGTATTTACTACAATAAAAATAATGAATTTTGAAAACATATAAAGCCAGATATTTAACTTTTAAAGCCAGAGAGCTACAAAAGCTAATATGGCAGGTAGACAAAAAAATTACAAAAACAAGAGTGAAAAGAAATGATTATAAAGAAGCATTTTCTTTTCTGTTTTTTAATTGTGAAAATAACTTGCAGAGGGATAACAATTACATAGGCAAGGTAATGAGTACATTTCTTATCAAGCATTGTTGCCTCCTCCTTTGTTTCCACTTCCCATTCTGTCCCATCTCCCTGCCCCCCCCATGCCAACGTTGTAAAGTTTGTTTTTCGACATAAAGACTTGTACATCTCATTGTTGCAATAGGTCCACCTGTATCCCTATTTAAACAATTTGTGTTTTCCCTTCCCCTCTACAAATTATACCAACATCAAATACAGTGAAAACAGGGGTTATGTCGTGGGGGAGGGACATAAAAGCAACAAAGAGATCATCTTATAATTCTGTTAGAAACAATCACAAGAAAGAAAAAAATTTTGAGTCCTTATCTTGAGGTTCATTTCACCTAACATCAACTTATCTGACCGATTCTAACTGTCTCAGACATATCCTAGTAATTGCAAAAAAGAGAAACCATGGGACCTATGTTTCTTTGGGGTTTGCTTACTTCACTTAATATAATTTTTTCCAAGTCTTTCCAATTCCTAACAAATGGGGCAATGTTATTCTTTCTGATGGAGGCATAGAATTCCATTGTGTATATATACCACATTTTCTTGAACCATCTACTGAGGGGCATCTCTTTAAGTCTTTTTTTTTTTGGTCGGTCGTGGGGCTTGAACTCTGGGCCTGGGCGCTGTCCCTCAGCTCTTCAGCTCAAGGCGAGCGCTCTACCATTTGAGCTACAGCGCCACTTCCGCTCTTAAAGTCTTTATCCTACTTATTTATTGGGCAGTGGTTTCTTTGAGAATTTGTTGTTGGGTGATTTAATTTTTTGATTCCAGGTATATTTTATGTATGAGACCCTTGTCCGTTATATGGCTAGTGAAGATCTCCCAATCTGTAGGCTTTTTATTGATTAAAGAAGAATTTGCTCTATGTGGAGTCTTTTGAGGAATCGCCATACTACTTTCCAAAGTGGTTGAACAAGTTTACACTCCCACCAACAATGAAATAAGGTTCCCTTCTGTCCACATCCCTTCCAGCATCTATTGTTATTAGAGTTCTTGATTTTTGTCATTCTAACTAGGGTGAGGTGGTATCTCAATGTTGTTTTGATTTGCATTTCTTTTATGGCTAGGGGAGTTGAGCATTTCTTCATGTGTCTATTGGCCATCCTTGTTTCTTCTTCAGAGAAGTTTCTCTTTAAGTCATTAGCCCACTTATTTAACCCAGCAGTCCCACATTTGGGCATTTACCCAAATGTTTACAAACAAGACCACACTAAAGCTACCAACACAACTATGTTTATTGCAGCATTATTTGCCATAGCTAAGATATGGAACCAACCCAGATGCCCCTCAGTAGATGAATGGATCAAGAAAATGTGGTATATATACACAATGGAATTCTATGCCTCCATCAGAAAGAATGACACTGCCCCATTTGTTAGGCAATGGAAAGACTTGGAAAAAATTATATTAAGTGAAGTAAGCCAAGCCCAAAGAAGCATAGGTCCCATGATTTCCCTTATTTGCAATATCTAGTATATGTATGAGTCAAGCAGGAAAGGCCAGATAAGGTGATGTTATTTTAATTTTTTTCTTTCATGCATTTGTTTCTAACGCAATTATAAGATTATTTCTTTGTTGCTTTGTATGTCCCTCCCCCACAGTATAACCCATGCTTTCACAGTATTTGATGTCGGTATAATTTGTGGAGGGGAAGGGGAAAAACAAGTCATTTAAATAAGGACACAGGTGGACCTGTTGCAACAATGAGAAGTACAAGTTGTCATGTCGAAAAGGAACTTTACAACTTGGGGGGGAGGGTTAAGTGGGGGGAGAGGCTGGGAATGGAGGTGAATGGTAAACAAAGGAGGAGGCTATAATGCTTGATAAGAAATGTACTCACTATCTTGCCCATGTAATTGTAACCCCTCTGTACAGTATTTTCACAATAAAAATAAAGAAGCATTTGCTAAGAAGGACAAACAATCTAAAGTTCCAGCTATTTCCCCCCACGTACCTTAATAGTATTGTAATCTTTGTATTCATAAATGTAATTTGATAAACTTATTTTATTTCAATGCTTTATTATCTCATTACTCTTATTAAATCAAACATTGCATTAATATTACCTAATATCTTTCATTATTTATTAATTTTAGATAATCTTCCAATGGATATTCAGCAAAATATGTATAGGTGTATAATGTATCTTAATTAGAATAACTACTGCTATCATTCCCTCTATTCCAACTCCACCCTTCTGTTCAAGTTTTGTAGCTCCATTTTTGCATATATATTGAATATTAAGTATTATGTTTATATTCATCCCCCATTGCATTTAATTTGTCCCCTTTCCAAACTCATATCCCCTTTAGATAGACTTGTTTCTTGGTATTCATTTTGTTAAATCATCTGTAAATTATACAAAGGAGTTATGGTTGAATTTCTATGCTGTCACCCTTTTAATCAATTTATTTTAATTCTTTGATTCCAAAATAAATTATATATGAAAGTGAAAATTAGCTTTATTAATTGTTAAATACAAGAAACAGAACAACACTGATGTTTCAAGTAAATTTTAAAATGTTTTCCAGAAATTCAGGATACTAATTCCTTTACTAAAAAGCTCTACTTATTAATTACCAAAGGAAGACTACATAAAACATACTTATAAAATTATATACTACTAGATGCATATTTAATATGTAGGATGAAATAAAATTAGTGAAAAGTGTACCATATCTTATAATGAGTTTATGTGATAGTATGGCAAATATCACAGAAAAATAGCACCTTAATATCCTTTTATTCTTTGAATATTTAAAAGTAGTAAACCTTCTATTTGGTTGTAAGTCAAAAGATATAAGAAAACTGGGAAAATTTGTTACATAGCTGTGTATGTGTTTGTATATATATATGTGTTTGTATATATACGTATATAATATACTTTTTACTCTTTATGTTGTAATATAAACTACTTAAACTTGGACTACTAAATAAATATAGACTTTCTTACTACTGAAAATCATTTGTAGAATTTCTACTTGTTAACCATGGGCCTTGGAGGAATCTTTTATGTCCTACTGATCACATTAGTTCTTCCCATTTTGTGAGAAATTTTTTAGAGTTGTTATATGGAGTTTAATGGCTTCCCAAAAAATTCACATCCTAACTCCATTCTAACTGGAAATACACTGGACTATTTGGTTAGCGAAAATTACAGGTGCAAATTTAGTTTGATTGTTCATCAATTCAATTTAAAGAAAGAGGCTTTTCCTGAATTATAGTGGTGAGTCAATTAAATACAAGTATTTTTAAGTGTAAAATATCAGAACATATGAACAAAGTCTGTTATTCCAGCTTTTGGACTCTGTAACAAATACCCAAGTTAACAACTTTAAAAGGATTTATTTTGGCTTATAGTGTCACAAGTTTTTGTCTATTGTTTGCTTGATGTACATCTCTAGTGAAGGAGTAGCATGGCACAAAGACCTTGTGGTAGAGCAAAATTGCTAAGTACATTGTGACTAGGAAGTAAAAGAGATTGCCTGGCTCTGAAGGCTTCCTTCACCACCTCGTGTTCCATCCAGGCTCACAACCTACATGATTCTGTCAACCACATTCAAGATGTGTTATCTACCCTTAATTAATCATCTCAGAAAATTCGAGGCATCCTTCAATTGGATCAAATTGACAATTAAGAAAAACCATCACAAGGACTGAAGTTCATGATAATATGGAGAATGGTCAGACAGAGTCGCAATTACTGAAGAAGCATTAAGCCAATGTATCTACAATTTAGAAAGGCAAGACAACTGATTTTTGTGTCAGCCTCAGATACAATCAATCTTACTATACTTTCATTGAAACTTTTACATAAAAAAGAACCAAATTGTTTTAAGCCAGTTATTTTTGTCATAATTTGTTGCAAAAGTAATGCAAAACTAGTACAAAAGTAGATGAAGTTTAAAACATATATGCACAATTTAACAATGATAGTGCTTAAAATAAATGTATCGGGTCAAGAAAACTGCTAATGCTAAAGTGTGTCTTCAGTGCCTATTTAATCAAATACCATACTTGTTTTTACTATATAGTAAAGTGTTACTATACAGTAGAGTGTTAATTGTGCTTAGCCTTTTGTTAGATTTATTTATTTATGTATTTATGTTTCATTGTGGGGCTTAAACTCTGGGCCTGGTCACTGTCCCTGAGCTCTTCAGAACAAGGCTAGTGCTCTTCCACTTGAACCACAGAGCCATTCCAGATTTCTGCTGGTTTATTGGCAATACATTCTCGCGGACATTCCTGCCCGGACTGGCTTTTAACTTTGATCCTGACATCACAGCCTCCTGAGTAGCTAGGATTATAGGAATGGGCCACCGGCACCTGGCTATTAGATTAACTTTTTAAAAATGTGTCTGCATTTAAATTTTATATAAACAGAATTCACCAAAGATTGTTTTTAGTGTGCCCAGTATATCATCTCTATACTTTCTGTACTTATACTGTTTGTTGCATTCCATTCCAATGATAAATGTGTATATATTTTATATATGCACACAAATAACATACACACATAAATATATATGTATATATATATATGCCCATAAAATAATTTCTTTTAACATGGAACTCAGTTTTTTAACACTTCCCAGAGATTACTTTGCTAATCCTTATAGATTGCAGTTTACCAAGGCTGTAAGTAAGGCTGTATGAATTACTGGGATATATGGAGTGCCTTATCATCTAAGTGTTTATAGGACACAAGTGACTCGAAGCTCAAGGTTTAAGAATTGCCTGTCTCATCAAGAATAACTCCCACTGATCAATGTGTCATGGATGTAATAACATGACCTTGATCCTTGAACCAGAATATTGTTGAAAAAGAACTAATTTTAGTTAGTACACATTAGCAGTTATGAATGATGTCATTATCAAGACATTGGGAAGTAATTTCAGAAAATTTCTTATCATAACCTTAATCCTTGACGTAAAGGTAAATTCATAGGGTCAATTTTTTGCAGATTTATAGTTATTGTTCTGTGCTGCCTGCATAATATAACAGCCCTGGGACTACGGGCTTTCATTTTGCTCTCCTTATAACATCGGAGAGAATTGAATTAATATGCACTGGTTCCGTTTGAAAATTTCAGATCAGGATGAACCAGGACTTTAAAGGTCTATCACAATGACCATTGTTCAATGGAAGAATTTGCAATTTATTTTACTTAAAAGAAATCTTTCCTAAAGTGATAATTTAGTTAATCTCTCGATAGAAAAAAAAATTCCGGACTTATTTCCATAGCATTTCATGAATTCTATATCAATTTTGTGGGTCCAATGCTTTTTCTCTAAATTTTTTTCACTTAAATATTATCAAGTATTATAATAGTGTTCACATATTCACTGTATCAATACAATTCAAATACAATATTGGAGAAAGAACATAAGAGATAAAGAATGTGGGACGACAGGTACTTGAGGTCACTGTAGCCGACTGATTCTATAATGGTTCAAGGTCTAAGGATAAATAAGTATTGAGGCTAGATCACCTTGATCACTTTTACTTTGTGTTTGACTGTACAAGCTGATTAGGTGTTCTTTCTCTTGGTTGGATGCCTAGCATATATGTAAATATATATTATTTACATATGTTATATACATGATATGTTATAGATAAGTAGATGACAGAAATAGATGATAGATAGATAGATATGTATACATATATACATACATAGACATTTCCAAAATTGTTACACTACTCACAAATGAATAGATTGTAAGAAGTTCTCTAACCCTATATCTAGGTAAATATTTACTTCAGATAGCTTCCTATTTTGTCCCTGGATTTTCTAAAGTGATACATGTTATTATATAACCCTAATTTTGCATCATTAGAAACAATATTAAAGCCTGGTGACAGTGGATAGCATTTATTATTCTCGCCACTCAGAAGGCTAACACTTGGAGACTAAAGTTCAAAATCAGCCTAGTAGGATAGTTCAAGATATCCAGTTAACCACCAAACAGCCAGATATTACGCATCTGGAATAGAGTTCAAATGATAGAGCACCAACCATGTGCAAATGACACAAACAGGAGCATGTTTCTTAGTTTAAGCTCCAAATCCAGAATAAGACTGCAGATTCTGTTTCATAGAATTCTAAATAGTTTCTGATCATATTTCTTTATGTCCTTTACTTAATAGTATTGGGATAACTGTTTATATTTGCTTCAGATTTTTTCTTTTTTGCTTTTATTATGTTTTATGTTTCAGTTTTGTGTTGGTGATGTTTAATTGATGTGTTTCCATTGTGTATTACTCTGTGGCATTTACCTTCTTTGAACTGAAGGATTAAATTTTGATATTGTTAAAACATTCTGTTATTTCATTGTTAGCTTCATATATTGTATTTTCCTCAGTTTGAAAGGCTTTTCCTCTGTTGAAGTCCATTTCAGTTGTAGTCATCTAAATGAAGTGAAACTTTGATCCTATCAATGTTTCATCATTGAAAGCAAATTCCTTAAATAGTCATTAATAACATTGGAAATGCTCTATTTTTTGTCAGTACAATATATGCCTTCAGGGAGAGAACTGTTGTCACACATAGGGTCATATGCCTGTCTATCCAAGGATCACAAAAACCCTTATTAATACAGTGCATCTGGGTGACATAGCAGGTAGAGTCTATGTAAAATATGACCCATAGTACAGCCTTCAGTTACACCTATCGTGTCAGAAGACATTGTTATCCACTTATCTGATTATTTATCCTAAAATATTTCTTTCCTTTTTACACCTTTATACATTATTACAGCCCCCTAAACTTTCTTACTCCATCTTCTGTAAGGAATCAGTTCTACTGCAAGCAATAAAATAATGGTTCATTGGCCCCAAATCTTTTCTATATGTTAAATTTTGATTTTATTATCATTGCTAAAATTAACATAAAGGGCAGGAAAAATTACTTTCCTCTCAATATAGTTTAAGATTTTTCTCTTTCTTTTTATTGTTTACTTCATGAGAAACATTGAGTATTTAGTTTTGAGAGTGTTTCCAGCGTTTAAACTGAAAATCTTTTCTAAGGTAAAATATAACCTAGGGACGTTCTTTAAATACTCTTATTTATTTTCTTGTTTTGTTCTTTATTTAATTCTCAAATAATGAGACACATGGAAATATCGAACATAGATGGAGAGCTTCTATAAATAATAGAATTCATCAAGAGGGAATTGGTGAAGCTAATACTTGTAATCTGAACTGTGCAGGAGCTAATGATATCTTTGCTCCTCTGAAGCATAATTTTAGTGAGTATGAATTATAAAAGGCTCTCAGACACAAAGTTCATTAAAAACTAAAGAACTGAGATGTTATAAGATCAAGTGGTCATTTGACTCATGCATTGCTAATGGATAATCTTATCATTTGCTTCACAGATTGGACCTATAGCTTTCAAAATTCAGGATGAAGCACATTTTTTAAAATTTAATTTTATTGTCATGGTGACCTACAGAGGTATTACAGTTACATACATAAGGCACTGAGTACACTTCTTGTAGAACTTATTACCCCCTCCCTCATTTTCTCTCACTTCCCTTTCCCCAATCCCCTCCCCCAAGTTGTACAGTTCATTTCTAACATATTGTCTTCTGAGTACAGTGCACATTTGTTTATTTTTATTTTATTTTATTGTAAATGCGATTGCAGAGGGGTTACAGTTAAATAAGTAAGGCATTTAAAAATTCTAGGTTTTGAATATTTTTCAACATTTTTTCATTTGAGACTTCAGCGGTAAATGATCTTATGTGTTGATGTCATTACAAATATATAGTAAAGAACATTTAGAATAATGCACTATTTTAGGTAAACATGAATGTCGCTTTTCCAGTCACAGAGATTTATCTCCACTACATCAGTTCATTCATGATTTAGAAACCACTTTTTCTTCCTTTTCTTATTTTTCCTTTTCTTACCTCTAGCCATCTTACTTTGTTCTCATTGAAAATAGGAATATGAAACAAGCACTGGAGCCTCATGCCTGTAATCTAAGCTACTCAGGAGGCAGAGATCTGATAATGCCTGTGAGACTCTTATCTCTAGTTAAGCTCAAAATACAGAAGCAGAGTCGTGGCTCAAGTGGTAGAACACCAGCCTTAGCAACGAAAAGGCTCAGAGACAGAGCTAAGTCCCTGTGAGCCCCAGGAATGGCTGGCACGCACATGTGTGAACACACACACACACAGAGAAAAATATAAAGAGCAATTCCATAGTATTGATTGCCTTTAATCACTGATGGGTTCTGAACAACATTGCCAAATATCTTCTAAGTATAAAATATAATGAAAATGATACTCTGGATTTCACAAAGTTGGTTATGCTCTCGTTTCATTGTCTCTAAATTTCTTCATCAAACTTCTTATAATCAATTCCACCATTCTGTCAGAGCTTGCTAAGGCATACAAGAATATTCAGATTTTTAAAAAAATCTATACTTTGTTTCTAGGACATACCTGTCCTTATGAACATTACTCGTGGAATATCACTCTACCTCTGGCAGAATCTTTTGTCACAAGACCTGAGATTGTGGTTCATTTCACCCTCCCTCTACTTCCATAGGCATGTTTTTTTCATCTTTCTTGCTACCAATATTCTCCTCTTTTTTAAGTTTAAACGGATAATTCCTCTGTTAAATGGCACTATCAAAATACCTACCTTGTATCTCAATGTGAAAATCTAAACAAGTGCTGAAAGTAAAAATATTTGAACCATTCTCTTTCATATTCTTTTCTCTCACAGTGTCCTAACCTTCAAAAATAGCAATTACCGTCTTTCTCTTGCTGAGGAAAAAAAATACTTGAATTTGTTTGTAACTTAATTTTAGCTTGAGAGAGTATTTTTTGGTTGTAAAATCAAGTTTTGTTTGCAATCAAACTTAATTTTAAGTTGTTTGCAAATTAAAAAGAAGGTTAGCATGGGATAGTTCATTAAAACAAAGTAGAGTTCAGTGTAGGTTACTTCTATCCCTTATTTAATAAAATAATCCTACAAGTTTCTTAAAGTTGATCTGACTTCTCTATTAGTATCTATGTGAGACTGATATTTACGTAAGATTTGGATGGCTATAGATAGATATATGTACATTCATAATGGGACTCTAATGGACATGAACATCTATTAGATTAAGTAAATACCTAGTATGAGCATATTCATTTAGAAGGGTTGAAGATAACAATACCGGTCCAGCCCATCATCCCAATCAATGGCATTGAGCAGATAAAATGAATGTCAAGGTCAGAATTGAGAATTGTAAGCAGGGAAATGCAATTCTGAGTAAGTCTGTATGGGATGACTCACAGGAGTATTGTATTTTTTGTTACACATATAAGACATTCCCAAAGCATTTTGACTCAGGAATATGCTATTCCAAGACCATAACAGAAAGAGCATTTAAGCATATTTGTTCACTCAATCACTAAGCAATTTCATTTTATAATGTTATTGTCCTATTTTTTGAATGCATGGTCCCTATTTGTTTAAATTTAATTTAATTTTGTTTGTGAACATACTGTACAGAGGGGTTACAATTACTATGGCAGGATAATGCGTACATTTCTAACCAAGCATTGCAGCCTCCTCCTTTGTTTAACCTTCTCATCCCTTCCCAGCATCTCCCCTCAGCCGCCCCTGCCCCCGGCCAATCCCAATACTTCTCCTCCCCCCCACCCCGCACCCACTTTGTAAAGCTCGTTTTGGACATGACAACTTGTACTTTTCATCGTTGCAACAGCTCCACCTGTATCCTTAAACGACTTGTTTTTCCCCATCTCCTCCCCAACTTATACTGACATCAAATAGAGTGAAAGCAGGGGTTATACTGTGGGGAAGAGACATACAAAGCAACAAAGAAATAATCTTATAAATGCGATAGAAACACACACATGAAAGAAAAAAACATTAAAATATATATCTAAGGGTTCATTTGCGAAACATCACATTATCTGACCTTTTCTGCTTGACTCATACATATACTAGATATTGCAAATAAGGGAAACCATGGGGCCTATGTTTCCTTGGGCCTGGCTTACTTCATTTAATATAATTTTTTCCAAGTTCTTCCATTTCCTAACAAATGGGGCAATGTCATATTTTCTGACGGAGGCATAGAATTCCATTGTGTATATATACCACATTTTCTTGATCCATTCATCTACTGAGGGGCATCTGGGTTGGTTCCATATCTTAGCTCTGGTAAACAATGCTGCAATAAACATAGTTGTGCTGGTAGCTTTAGTGTGGTCTTGTTTGTATACATTTGGGTAAATGCCCAAAAGTGGGATTGCTGGGTCATAGGGGAGCTCTATGTGAAGAATTCTGAGAAACCTCCATACTGCTTTCCAAAGTGGTTGAACAAGTTTACATTCCCACCAACAATGAAGTAAAGTTCCCTTCTGTCCACATCCCCTCAATCATCTGTTGTTGTTAGAGTTCTTGATTTTTGCCATTCTAACTGGAGTGAGGTGGTATCTCAATATTGTTTTGATTTGCATTTCTTTTATGGGTAGGGATGTTGAGCATTTTTCCATGTGTCTATTGGCCATAATTCTTTCTTATGCAGAGAAGTTTTTCTTTAAGTCTTTTGCGCACTTATTTATTGGGCAGCTGTTTCTTTGAGGATTTGTTGTTGGGGGATTTAATTTTTTGAGTTCCAATTATTATATTTTAGATAAGAGACCCTTGTCCGTTGTGTGGCTAGTAAAGATCTTCTCCCAATCCGTGGGCTTTCTATTGATCTTGCTAGCTATGTCATTTGCCCTGCAGAATGTCTGCAACTTTATGCAATCCCATTTGTCCAACCTTTCTTTGATTTGTTGTGTTTCCGGGTCTCTATTCAGAAAATTTTGGCCTGAGCCAAGGAGACCTAGGGTTTCTCGTATTCCATCCTGTAATGTTTTCAGAGTGTCTGCTTTGACTTCGAGGTTTTTGATCCATTTGGAGTTGATTCTGGTGCAGGGTGATATATTAGGATCTAGCTTTAGTTTTCTACAACTAGTTAACCAGTTTTGCCAGCACCATTTACTGAAGAGGGTGTCCTGGTTCCATTCTATTGTTTTAGCTCCCTTATCGAAGGTTAGATGGCTGTAGGTCTGTAGGTTCATTTCTGGGTTTTCAATTCTATTTCATTGGTCCTGAGGTCTGTTCTTATGCCAATACCAAGCTGTTTTGATTACTATGGCTTTATAGTATTGTTTAAAATTTGGTATTGATATTCCTCCAGCCGTGTTCTTTCCGTTGAGGAGAGTTTTTGCTATTCGGGTCTTTTATTGTTCCATATGAATTTTTGGATTGCCTCTTCTATTTCCTTGAAGAATGAGGTTGGAATTTTGATAGGTATCACGTTGAATTTGTAGATAGCCTTGGGAAGTATTGCTATTTTCACGATGTTAATCTTTCCAATCCAGAAGCATGGGAGGTTTTGCCATTTTTTAAGTTCTGTGTTGATTTCCTTTTTCAAGATTTTAAAGTTTTCATCAGAGAGGTCTTCACTTCTTTGGTTAAGTTAATTCCTGGGTATTTTATTTTTGTGGGGCTATTACAAATGGAGTTGTTTTCCTAAATTCAGCCACACTTTTCTCATTGTTGGCATAAAGAAAAGCCATTGACTGGGAAGATGGCGGAGGAGAAGCTGTAATCTGAACAAGCTCTCGCATAGAAAACAGTTTTAGAGTTCCAGTGAACAGTCCTAAGCCAGAGAATCACACCAAGTGTGCCATCACAGGACAGAGAGTTAGACAAGAGAGGGAAGCCATGGCAAAAAGACACATCTAAGTGCTCGCCAGCAGCCGCCGCGGCGGCGGCGGCAGAGTCGCAAGCGGCGGAGACCGCAGCCGGGGGCCATACCTGAGCACTCACACAGAGAGTCCGGGACGAAGGAGCCAGACGCAGCTGGCGAGCGGATTCTACTCAACACCAGCAAGAACCAACAAAGAGCAGACATTTTCATCCTGCAGCTTGCAGACCAGAGATGACCCAGGATCCAAGAATTGGCGTGAGTACAAGTCCAACGACCTCACTCCTTCTCAGGGAGCAGAGGAGGGAAGGCCACCACTTCCCCCCCCCCAGCACTGGTGATCTCCATCTTGGATACCTACAAAGCTCGGAGGAGCTGCCAGCTCCAACCCAGGCCTTGGAATAAAATGAGTCATTTAGCAGGTCACAAGAACTTAACGGCAAAGTGTCCTGCCAGACTCGGCTCCATCCAGGGAAAAGTCACCCAGCTCAGGCGCCAGCCATTGGAGTGGCTTCCCTCACTGGGTAACCAGAGCCAGAGGCTGCCCCTCCCTCTAGCAGCCTCAACAATCAATTGAAAAACAGAATCCCTGAGAACGGCTCCAGGCAGGGCTCTGGGACATTTTTTTTTGCACAAAACAGCCCCAGGAAAAAGCTACTGATTGTTGAAAGGCCTCAACTCTACCCAGAACATAGCCTCACCACTGCATCCCCCTCTTTTGTGATTCTCAAAGCAGATCACCCTCCTAGAAAACTAACCTGGGAGGGGGATCTCAAAATCTTGGGTAAAGCAGAGCATTTTTCTGCCTCTTCCAACAAACCGACTTAAGAAACCAATCAAGCCACAGGACCTCAAGCTGACCAGAGACTCCAACAAAAGGCTGGTTACAGACAAAAGGGAGATACAGGATTCTTCCCACTCCTCCCCCCCCAAAAAAAAATCAAAGGACTTTTTTTTTCTTTTTTTTTCTTCTTTTTTTCTTTTTTTGTTTGTTTTTTGTTTTTTGTTACCTTATATATATAAATTTTTTTTCTCTTCTAAAACATTTATTAATCATTAATTTTTGCCTCTTCTGAAAAAATAATTGATTTCCAGTAACTTTTTTTTTCTCCTCTTATAATTTTTATTTTAGGAATATGTGAATGAGCGTTTTCCTTTCTTTTCTTATCTTCTTTCTCTTTTTCTTTCTTTCGTAATTATCTTTTTGTTTTTTGTCTAGCTCTACTGAACTTCTGATCTTTTCTTCTCCCTTTCCCATCCTTAAAGTTTTTCACATCTCCTCTACGTCTCTCCCTTTCTCACAACATATTCACATTCCTCTCTAAATAGATGGTCTTTTACTCTGTTCATTCCCCTATCCCTCTCTTCTTTTTCATTCTCTCTCTACTTGCATCCTACCCAACCCATTTCCTGCATTGTGATTAGGACATAGTTAACTCTCCCTGTGCCTCCCCACACCAATCTATTCCTATTTTTTTACCCAAATTTCTCCCTAATCCTAATAATTTCTGGTTTTCCAAATTCTTTTCTGCGGTTCGAAGTCCTTTAAAATATTGAATAGATGTATCTGTTGAACTAGATTGTATCTGTAGACTATTGACTGTACAAATGCAAACTTTGGTTGATGGTTGCCTTAAGATAGTGTTCTAGCACAAAACTGGTCCTAACTTCATCTCAAACGGGCAGAGTAAGCCGGAAAAACACAAGACAAATGGCAAATTAGGGTATCTCAATTCCCAATCTTGATAATCAGGGGTCAGATCAGATAATGAACAATCCAGAGGAGAGTTCCCAAATAGCTCTACAAACACTGGTGGCAAACATGATAAATGAGAAGTTTGACAACCTACAAAGGACTCTCTATGAGCGTGATAGGGAGAGAGAGGAGGCATCCCAGAAGTTTATACAGGAATATCATAATCGTGAGGAAGCTACTCAAAAACTGATACAGGATTTGCGTGAACAACTTGAGAATACTCAAAGAGAAAGGGAGGAATGGCGTGAGCAGGCTGAACACTTAAGAGAGAACACTGAAAGAGAACTGCAGGAATCCCACGAACGTGAGGAAGCTAAACAAATTGTAATACAGGAATTGAGAGACCAGGTAGAGAATACACAAAGATCACTAAAGGCATCCATAGAATCCATTGACAAAGAACTGAAGGAAGTCAGGGAGACCACAAAGGGAATGCTGAATGGAACCCAACAGAAGGAATGGGAGTCCAAAGAAACCATATCCAATCAACTAAGTGATTTGAGGACAAACACTGAACACCAAATTAAGGAAGTAAAGAGATTATACAAGACCTAAAACAGAGCTTCAACAAAGAACTTGAAGCCATCAAAGCTGACCAATTGGAAGGAAAAGAGATAAAAAACAAAGTAGAGAGTCTTGACAGCAGGTTAGACCATGCAGAAGATCGAATGTCAGGGATTGAAGACAGCCTAGATATTATACAGAAAGAACATACAACCATCCAAGACAAGTCCAAGAAATGTGATAGATCTATCCAACACCTGGAAGACACCATCAGAAGGCCTAACTTAAGGATAATGGGTGTAGAGGAGCACCTAGAAACAGAAGTTAATGGTCTAGGAAATTTGTTTAACAGGATCCTAGCAGAGACCTTCCTAAACATGCAAAAAGATAGGCCTATTCAGATACAAGAAGCTTTTAGAACCCCAAATAGACCAGACCAGAATAGGACATACCACCGTCACATTATAATCCACACAGGATCAACTCAGACCAAGGAAAAGATCATTAAAGCTGTCCAGGAGAAAAGATTAATCACCTATAAAGGAAAACCAATTAGAATCACCTCAGATTTCTCAGCAGAGACAATCAAAGCAAGAAGAGCCTGAAATGATGTATGCCATGCATTAAAAACAAACAACTATCAACCAAGAATACTGTACCCAGCTAAACTCGCCTTCAAAACTGAAGGCCAAATGAAAATCTTCCATAGCAAAGAAAAATTAAAACAATACATCTCCACCAAACCAGCGCTACAAAAGATTCTTAAAGATGTCCTACACACAGAAAACCAACAAGACCACAATAAAGGCCAACAAACTGCACCCAAACTGAGAATCCAAGATCCATAGGAAGAACCCAGTTTTCGCAGCCCCCAAGAAGGTAGATAACATGGCAGGAACTCCCAAATAACTCTCAGTCCTATCTCTTAACGTTAACGGACTGAACTCTCCAATTAAGCGACATAGACTGTCTAGTTGGATTAAAAAACAAGACCCTTCTATCTGCTGCCTACAGGAGTCACATCTTGCCCGTAAAAACAAACACATTTTCAATGTTAAAGGCTGGAACAAAATCTACCAAGCAAACGGCCCTCATAAACAGGCGGGAGTTGCAATCCTAATATCAGATAAAATAGACTTCAAATTAAAATTCGTGAGAAGAGATAAAGAAGGTCGCTACATACTAATTAAAGGATCTCTCCTTCAGGAGGATATTACAATTCTAAATATCTATTCGCCAAACAATGGAGCACCAAATTTATCAAAGAAACACTACTTTCCCTCAAATCCCATATAGATCCAAAGACATTAATTGTTGGGGATTTTAACAGACAACTCTCCCCACTAGATAGATCAAATCGGCAAAAACTCAACAGAGAAACCACAGATCTAAACAGCTGCATAGATCAACTAGACATAACAGACATTTACCGAATATTTGACGCTGCAGCATCAGAATACACGTTCTTCTCAGCAGCACATGGAACGTTTTCTAAAATAGACCACATTCTAGGCCACAAAGCAACCTTGTCTAAATTCAGAAACATTGAAATTATACCCTGCATTCTCTCTGACCACAAGGGAATAAATTTAGAACACAACACCAAAAGCCACCAAACTCCGGTATCACATGGAGGCTAAACAACACACTGCTGAATCAAGTGTGGGTCATGGAAGGGATTAGAAAGGAAATGCAAATGTTCATGCTATTCAACAAAAATGAACACACAAATTACCAGCTCCTCTGGGACACAGCAAAAGCAGTAGTCAGAGGCAAGTTTATAGATCTGAGCTCCTATATCAACAAATTGGAGAGATCTGAAACTAGCAATTTAATGACACATCTAAACCTCCTTGAAAAAGAGCAGCAAGATAAACCCCAATCCAGTAGACGGAAAGAAATAATCAAAATTAAATCAGAATTAAATGAATTAGAATCCAAAAAACTATAGAATCAACAAAACAAAGAGTTGGTTCTTTGAAAAACTTAACAAAATTGACAGACCCTTAGCAAATCTTATCAGAAAAAGAAGAGAACACACCCAAATTAATAAACTCAGAGATGAGAATGGAAACATCACCACGGAAACAACCAAGATTCAGAACATTATAAGGGAATATTTCTCAAAACTTTATGCAAATAAGTTTGAGAACTTGACAGAAATGGACCTCTTCCTAGCAAATATTGACATACCAAAACTAAACCAAGATGAGGTAAACTATCTTAACAGGCCCATATCAAGCATTGAAATCGAAACAGCAATAAGAGACCTCCCAGCTAAGAAAAGTCCAGGACCAGATAGTTTTACAGGGGAATTCTACAAGGCCTTCAAAGCAGAGCTCACACCAATTCTCCTCCAACTCTTCAATGAAATTGAAAGAGAAAACTCACTACCGAACACATTCTATGAAGCCATCATAACCCTCATCCCAAAACCGGGCAGGGACATATCAAAGAAAGAGAACTATAGACCCATTTCTTTGATGAACATTGATGCAAAACTTTGCAACAAAATTTTGGCCAATCGACTTCAACAATTCATCCAAAAAATCATACAACACGATCAAACAGGAATCATTTCAGGGATGCAAAGCTGGTTGAATATACTCAAATCAATTAGTATTATTGATCACATCAACAGGAGCAAGAACAAGAACCACATGGTTATCTCAATAGACGCAGAAAAAGCATTCGACAAGATCCAACACCCCATTATGATGAAGGTTTTGGAAAAATTAGGAATCCATGGAACATTCCTCAATACAATAAAGGCTGTATATGACAAACCTACAGCCAGCATTATACTCAATGGTGAAAAACTAAAGCCATTTCCTCTTAACTCAGGAACAAGACAAGGATGCCCACTCTCTCCACATCTCTTCAATCTAGTATTAGAATGCCTAGCTACAGCAATAAGACAAGATGCAGATATAAAGGGGATCCAAATAGGGAAAGAAGAAATAAAACTCTCCCTATTTGCAGATGACATGATCTTGTATTTAAAGAATCCCATAGACTCCACTCCCAAATTACTCAAGCTGATTCAAAACCTTGGCAAAGTAGCAGGTTATAAAATTAACCCCCCAAAATCAATGGCTTTTCTGTATGCCAACAATGAGAAAAGTGTGGCTGAAATTAGGAAAGCAACTCCAATTGTAATAGGCCCACAAAAAATAAAATACCTAGGAATTAACTTAACAAAAAAGTGAAGGAACTCTATGATGAAAACTTTAAAATCTTGAAAAAGGAAATCAACACAGAACTTAAATAATGGCAAAACCTCGCATGCTCTTGGATTGGCAAGATTAATATCGTGAAAATGGCAATACTTCCCAAGGCTATCTACAAATTCAACGCAATACCTATCAAAATTCCACCCTCATTCTTCAAGGAAATAGAAGAGGCAATCCAAAAATTCATATGGAACAATAAAAGACCCCGAATAGCAAAAACACTCCTCAACGGAAAGAACACTGCTGAAGGAATATCAATACCATATTTCAAACTCTACTATAAAGCCATAGTAATCAAAACAGCTTGGTATTGGCATAAGAACAGACCTCAGGACCAATGGAATAGAATTGAAAACCCAGAAATGAACCTACAGACCTATAGCCATCTAATCTTTGATAAGGAAGCTAAAACTAGAATGGAAGAAAGACAGCCTCTTCAGTAAATGGTGCTGGCAAAATTGGTTAACTACATGTAGAAAACTAAAGCTAGATCCTTATATATCACCCTGCACCAGAATCAACTGCAAATGGATCAAAGACCTTGAACTCAAAGCAGACACTCTGAAAACATTACAGGATGGAATAGGAGAAACCCTAGGTCTCCTTGGCTCAGGCCGAAATTTTCTGAATAGAGACCCGGAAACACAACAAATCAAAGAAAGGTTGGACAAATGGGATTGCATAATGTTGCAGAGCTTCTGCAGGGCAAATGACATAGCTAGCAAGAGCAATAGAAAGCTCACCGATTGGGAAAAGATCATTACTAGCCATAAATCGGACAAGGGTCTCATATCTAAAATATACTTGGAACTCAAAAAATTAAACCACCCAACAACAAATCCTCAAAGAAACAACTGCCCAATAAATTAGTGGGCGAAAGACTTAAAGAGAAGCTTATCTGAAGAAGAAAGAAGGATGGCCAATAGACACATGTAGAAATGTTCAACATCCCTAGCCATAAAAGAAATGCAAATCAAAACAACATTGAGATATCACCTCACTCCAGTTAGAACAGCAAAAACCAAGAACTCTAACAACAACAGATGCTGGAGGGGATGTGGACAGAAAGGAACCTTACTTCATTGTTGGTGGGAATGTAAACTTGTTCAACCACTTTGGAAAGCAGTATGGACTTTCCTCAAAAGACTTCACAGAGATCTCCCCTATGATCCAGCAATCGCACTTTTGGGCGTTTACCCAAATGTATACAAACAAGACCACACTAAAGCTACCAGCACAACTATGTATTGCAGCATTATTTACCATAGCTAAGATATAGAACCAACCCAGATGCCCCTCAGTAGATGAATGGATCAAGAAAATGTGGTATATATACACAATGGAATTCTATGCCTCCATCAGAAAGAATGACATTTCCCCATTTGGTAGGAAATGGAAAGGCTTGAAAAAATTATATTAAGTGAAGTAAGCCAGGCCCAAAGTAACATAGGTCCCATGGTTTCCCTTATTTGCAATATCTAGTATAGGTATGAGTCAAGCCGAAAAGGTCAGATAATGTGATGTTAGGAAAACGAACCCTTAAATATGTATTTTAATGTTTTTTTTCTTTCATGCATGTGTTTCTAACGCATTTATAAGATTATTTCTTTGTTGCTTTGTATGTCCCTCCCCCACAGTGTAACACCCGCTTTCACTATATTTGATGTCAGTATAACATGTGGAGGAGATGGGGACAAACAAGTCGTTTAAGGATTCAGGTGGACCTGTTGCAACAAGGAGAATTACAAAATGTCATGTCAAAGCAAGCTCTACAATGTCGGTGTGGGGCGAGAGGGGGGTATGAATGGATGGAGGAGGCTTGGAAGGGAGGTGAAGGGTAAACAAATGAGGAGGCTGCAATGCTTGGTAAGAAATGTATGCATTATCCTGCCAATGTAATTGTAACCCCTCTGTACAGTATGTTCTCAAATAAAATAAAATAAAATTTTTTAAAAAAAGAAAAGCCATTGTGTTTTAGGGGTTAATTTTATAACCTGCTACTTTGCCAAAGTTTTGAATCAGCTTGAGTAATTTGGGAGTGGAGTCTATGGGATTCTTTAAATACAAGATCAAGTCGTCTGCAAAGAGGGAGAGTTTTATTTCTTCTTTCCATATTTGGATCCCCTTTATGTTTGCATCTTGTCTTAGCGCTGTTGCTAGGAATTCTAATAGTAGATTGAAGAAAAGTGGAAACAGTGGACATCCTTGTCTTGTTCCTGAGTTAAGAGGAAATGGCTTTAGTTTTTCACCATTAAGTAAAATGCTGGCTGTAGGTTTGTCATATACAGCCTTTATTGTATTGAGGAATGTTCCATGGATTCCTAATTTTTCCAAAACCTTCATCATAAAGGGGTATTGGATCTTGTCGAATGCTTTTTCTGCATCTATTGAGATAACCATGTTGTTCTTATTCTTGCTCCTGTTGATGTGATGAATAATATTAATTGATTTGTGTATATTGAACCAGTTTTGCATCCCTGAAATGAATCCTGTTTGTTCATGGTTTATGAATTTTTGGATGAATTGTTGAAGTCGGTAGGCCAAAATTTTGTTGAGAAGTTTTACATCAATGTTCATCAAAGAAATGGGTCTATTGCTCTCTTTCTTTGATGAGTCCCTGCCTGGTTTTGGGATGAGGGTTATGATGGCTTCATAGAATGTGTTCGGTAGTGAACGTTCTCTTTCAATTTCAATAAAGAGTTGGAGGAGTATTGGT
Source organism: Dipodomys merriami (assembly GCF_024711535.1). Lineage (NCBI taxonomy): Eukaryota > Metazoa > Chordata > Mammalia > Rodentia > Heteromyidae > Dipodomys > Dipodomys merriami. The sequence continues at coordinate 36,932 of NW_027203708.1, read as the reverse complement.
GTGAGCTCTGCTTTGAAGGCCTTGTAGAATTCCGCTGTAAAACCATCTGGTCTTTGACTTTTCTTAGCTGGAAGGTCTCTTATGGCTGTTTCTATTTCAATGCTTGATATGGGCCTGTGAAGATAGTTTACCTCATCTTGGTTTAGTTTTGGCATGTCAATATTTGCTAGGAAAAGTTCCATTTCTGTCAAGTTCTCAAACTTATTAGCATAAAGTTTTGAGAAGTATTCCCTTATAATGTTTTGAATCTTGGTTGTTTCCGTGGTGATGTTTCCATTCCCATCTCTGTGTTTATTTATTTGGGTGTGTTCACTTCTTTTTCTGATAAGATTTGCTAAGGGTCTGTCAATTTTGTTAATTTTTTCGAAGAACCAACTCTTTGTTTTGTTGATTCTTTCTGTAGTTTTTTTGGATTCTAATTCACTTAATTCTGATTTAATTTTAATTATTTCTTTCCGTCTACTGGTTTGGGGTTTATCTTGCTGCTCTTTTTCAATGAGGATTAGATGTGTCATTAAATTGTTGGTTTCAGATCTCTCCAATTTGTTAATGTAGGAGCTCAGAGCTATAAACTTGCCTCTGACTACTGCTTTTGCTGTGTCCCAGAGTAGCTGGTAATTTGTGTGTTCATTTATGTTGAATAGCATGAACATTTGAATTTCCTTTCTAATCTCTTCCATGACCCACTCATGATTCAACAGTGTGTTGTTCAGCCTCCATATGATGCCACACTTTCTTAGGTGGCTTTTGGTGTTGAGTTCTAATTTTATTCCCTTGTGGTCAGAGAGGATGCAAGGTATAACTTCAATGTTTCTGAATTTAGACAAGTTTGCTTTGTGGCCTAAAATGTGGTATATTTTAGAAAACGTTCCTTGTGCTGCTGAGAAAAACGTGTATTCTGATGCTGCTGGGTGAATTGTTCGGTAGATATCTGTAAAATCTAGTTGATCTATACAGCTGTTTAGATCTGCAGTTTCCCTGTTGAGTTTTGCCAAGTTGATCTATCTACTGGGGAGAGTGGTGTGTTAAAATCCCCAACAATTAATGTCTTTTGATTTATACGGGATTTCATCGAAAGTAGTGTTTCTTTGACAAATTTGGGTGCTCCATTGTTTGGAGAGTAGATATTTAGAATTGTAATATCCTCCTGAAAGAGAGATCCCTTAATTAGTATGTAGAGACCTTCTTTATCTCTTCTCACGAATTTTAATTTGACGTATATTTAATGTGATCTTAGGATTGCAACTCCTGCCTGTTTATGAGGGCTGTTTGCTTCGTAGATTTTGTTTCAACCTTTAAGATTGAAAATGTGTTGTTTTTACAGTCCAGATGTGACTCCTGAAGGCAGCAGCTAGAGGGGTCTTGTTTTTTAATTCAACTAGACAGTCTATGTGGCTTAATTGGAGAATTCATACCGTTAACGTTAAGAGAGAGGACTGAGAGCTTTTGGGAGTTCCTGCCATGTTATCCACCTTCTTGGGGGTTGCAAAAACTGGGTTCTTCCTATGGTTCTTTGATTCTCAGTTTTGGTGCAGTTTCTTGACCTTTATTGTGGTCTTGTTTGTTTTCTATGCTTAGGACATCTTTAAGAATCTTTTGTAGGGCTGGCTTGGTGGAGATGTATTGTTTTAATTTTTCTTTGCTATGGAAGGTTTTTATTTGGCCTTCAGTTATGAAGCAGAGTTTAGCTGGGTACAGTATTCTTAGTTGATAGTTGTTTGTTTTTAGGGCATGGCATACATCATTCCAGGCTCTTCTTGCTTTGATTGTCTCTGCTGAGAATTCTGAGGTGATTCTAATTGGTTTTCCTTTATAGGTGATTAATCTTTTCTCCTGGACAGCTTTAAGGATCTTTTCCTTGTTCCGAGTTGATCCTGTGTGGATTATAATGTGACAGTGGGATGTCCTATTTTGGTGTGGTCTGTTTTGGAGTTCTAAAAGCTTCTTGTATCTGAATAGGCCTATCTTTTTGCATGTTTGGGAAGTTCTCTGCTAGGATCCTGTTAAACAAATTTCCTAGGCCATTAACTTCTGTTCCTAGGTGCTCCTCTACACCCATTATCCTTAGATTAAGCCTTCTGGTGCTGTCTTCCAAGTGTTTGATAGATCTATCATATTTCTTGGACTTGTCTTGGATGGTTGTATGTTCTTTCTCTATAATATCTAGGCTGTCTTCAATCCCTGAGATTCGATCTTCTGCATGGTCTAACCTGCTGTCAAGACTCTCTACTTTGTTTTTTATCTCTTTTCTTTCCAATTGGTCAGCTTTGATGGCTTCAAATTCTTTGTTGAAGCTTTCTTTTACATCTTGTATGAACTTCTTTACTTCCTTAATTTGATGTTCAGTGTTTATTCTCAGATCCCTTATTTGATTGGTTATGGTTTCCTTGGACTCCCATTCCTTCTGTTGGGTTCCATTCAGCATTCCCTGTGTGGTCTCCCTGACTTCCTTCAGCTCTTCGTTAATGGATTCCATGAATGCCTTTAGAGATCTTTGTGTACTCTCTTCTTGCTCTCTCAATTCCTGTATTATTCTTTGATTAGCTTTCTCCCATTCGTGGGAGTCCTGTAGTTCTTTTTGAGTGTTCTCAGCCTGTTCACGCCATTCCTGCCTTTCTCTTTGAGTATTCTGAAGCTGCTCATGCAAATCCTGTATCAGTTTTTGAGTAGCTTCCTCATGCTTATGATATTACTGTATAAACTTTTGCATTGCCTCCTCTCTCTCCCTATCATGCTCATACAGAGTCCTTTGTATGCTTTCAGTCTTTTGATTTATCATGTTTGCCAGCAGTGTTTGTTGAGCTATTTGGGAATTCTCCTCTGGATTATTCATTATCTGTTCTGTCCCCTGATTATCAAGTTTGGGAATTGAGATACCTGGATTTGCCATTTTTCTTGTGTTTTTCCGGCTTACTCTGCCTATTTGAGATGAAAATAGCACCAGATTTGTGCTAGAACACTATATTAAGGCAAGCATCAACCCAAGTCTGAATTTGCACAGTCAATAGTCTACAGATACAAGCTAGTTCAACAGATACAGCTATTCAACATCAAACAACTATACGTTAATGGGCTACGAACTGCAAAGAAGAATTTGGAAGACCAGAAATTATTAGGGTTAGGGCGAGATTTGGGTAAAAAAATAGGAATAGATTGATGTGGGTAGGCTCAGGGAGAGTTATTTAAATTCTAATCTCAAAGCAGGAAATAGGTTGGGTAGGATGAAAGTAGAGAGAGAGAGAAAAAAAGAAGAAAGGGAATGGGAAAGAAAAGAGACCAGAAAAAAATAGAAAGGTAAAAATAAAATTATGTAGAATCGATAACAATCTGTATAGAGAAGAACATGAATTTATTGACAGAAGGGAAGGGAAATAAAGGAGATGTGAAAAACTTAAAAATAAAAATGCTTAAAATATTATATAGGTTTAAAGAGGTAGTACTGCTATTGAGGGATTTAAGTCTTAGAGGTTTTGACTTGAGCAATAAATTTGTGGATTAAGTGTGTACACAATAGGGGATAGGGCCTAATAGTCAACTACGGGTTTTCTTAGGATGTGCAGGACAAGAATTAAGTCACATAAAGAAGAACGAAATAGCGGAGAAGGTAAAAAGGATAAGAAAGGAAGAAGAAAAAGTTGAGAAGTTCAGTAGAGCTAAACAAAAACAAAAAGATAATTGAAAAAAGAAAAAAAAAGAGATATAAGACCAAAAAAGAAAGGAAAACACACACTCACGTATCTCTAAAATAAAAATTATAAGAGGAAAAAAAGTTTCTGGAAAACAATTTTTTTTGGCAAAAAGGGCAAAGATTAAAGATTTAAAAAAGTTTTAGAAAAGAAAAAAAATTTTTATACAAGGTACCAAAAATAAAAGATGAGAAGAAGAAGAAGAAGAAGAAGAAGAAGAAGAAGAAGAAGAAGAAGAAGAAGAAGAAGAAGAAGAAGAAGAAGAAGAAGAAGAAGAAGAGACAAAAAAAAAACTACTTTGATTTTTTTGGGAGGAGTGGGAAAAATCCTGTATCTCCCGTGTGTCCTTAACCAGCCTCTTGTTGGAGTCTCTGGTCTGCTTGTGTTTCTGTGGCTTGGTTGGTTTCTTAAGTCAGTTTGTTCTAACAGGCAGAAAAATGCTCTCCTTTACTCAGGATTTGACGATCCTCCTCCCATGCTAGTTCATTGGGAGGCAGATCTGCTTTGAGTATCACAGAAGAAGGGGATGCAGCTATGATGCTATGTTCTGGGTAGAGTTGAGGCCTTTCAACAGACAGTAGCTTTTTTGGGGCTAGTTTGTACAAACTTCACAGAGCCCAGCATGGGGCCATTCTCAGGGTTTCTGTTTACTGATTTTCAATTGCTTGTCGAGGCTGCTAGAGGGAGGGGCAGCCTCTGGCTCTGATTACCCAGTGAAGAAACCCACTCCTAGGGCTGGCGCCTGAGCTGGGTGACTTTTCCCTGGGTGGAGCTGAGTCTGGCAGGTCACACCGCCGTCAAGTTCTTGTGACCTGCTAAATGTCTCCTTTTATTCCAAGGCCTGAGTTGGAGCTAGCAGCTCCTTTGAGCTTTGTCAGTATCCAAGATGGAGTTCACCGGTGCTGGGGGTGGTAAGGGTGGCCATCCCTCCTCTGCTCCCTGAGAAGAAGTGAGGACATCAGGCTTCTACTCATGCGGAGTCTTAATTCCTGGGTCGTCTCTGGTCTGCGAACTGGAGGATGAAGATGTCTGCTCCTTGTCGGTTCTTGCTGGTGTTGAGTAGATTCCCCTCGCCTGCTGCGTCTGGCTCCTTTGTCCCGGACTCTCTGTTGCTCAGGTATGGCTCCTGTACTCGCCCGCTGACACCACAGCTGCGGCTGCCGCGGTGGCTGGTGGCAAGTGCTCAGAAGTGTCTTCTTGCATGGGTTTCCTTCTCTGGCCTAACTCTCTGTCCTGTGATGGCACACTTGGTGTAATTCTCTGACTTAGGACTGTTCACTGGAACTCTAAAACTGCTTTCTATGTGAGAGCTTACTTAGACTCCAACTTCTCCTCCGCCATCCTCGCAGACTCTCCCCATGGTCCATATTATCATTGCTTCCATAGACCATATTAATTTTTTCATAGAAATATGCTACCCCAATGTTACCACATTAGGACATACAATGTAGCTTCAATTGTCATTATGAACAAATACCTGAATAATTTTGTATTCAATTTTTGAATAAAATTATTTTTTCAAAGGTTGTAGTATTTCTAGAAGGAAAGATTTATTAGTGAATGGAATAGCTTATGTCATTAAAACTAAAAAGAAAGCATGCAGCATCTCGGGCTCACGTTTGTAATCTTAGCTACTCAGGTCTAAGGGGTCTAAGATCTGAGGATCACAGTTCAAAGCTAGCCTGCACAGAAATGTCCATGAGACTTTTATCTCTAATTAAACAGCAAAAAGCTAGAAATGTACGTGTGGCTCAAGTTGTAGAGCATTAACATGGAATAAATAAGCTCAGGGACAGCATCCAGATCTGGGTGTAAGAACCAGGACCAGCAAAAATGAAATAAAATTAAAACTAAATATAAAAGAAAGCAATGTATGAAACTCGACGACAATGGAATGTTTTCTTATGGTATTTTAATGAATATTATTTTAAGTTGATAAACTTAATATTTTTGTAATTGTGATTTTAATATTTGATTCAATAAGACACTGCAGTGTATATATATATATATATATATATATATATATATATATATATATATATAGTATTTATATTTCAATGCAATTGAATGGCAAAGGTCATATTACCAAATATACAGGCACATAAAGATGAAGAGATATCCCCTAATTATCATTTTGTATGCTAAAACAATAGTGAAATAACTATGATTATGACATGATAGTGATTTTCAAAGTAAGTACTTACTCATTGTTTAGTTACCATGGACTTCAAGAAGAAAAATCAGCACTTCGAAATACTCAAGTAGATCTGCATACAAATATCTTCATATTTTGAAAAAATAGATTTTCTTTTATCAGATATCATAGGAAACTATGTAGACACTGAAGCCCAAGGCATTACCTCTGTGTTAATTTCATGGTATTTCATTTGTTTATTTATCTCTTGTGAATACATTTTAGCTGAATGACTTTTATATGTCAGGCATGGAATGAATAATGAAGCACCACCTTGCTTACCAACAACGAGCTACATTTACATCTATTCTTGTTTATGTCTGATTTATTTCAGAATCAGTGTGCGGGACTGTTGTCAGAGAATTAGTATAATACTAAAATGTCATTGGTGCTCCAAGAAGCGGTCAAAACTCTACTTTAAGAAGTAATATCCATTTAGATGTTGTGTTAACTATTCATCACTTCAACAGTGCCACTGTTCCTGTAGTTCAGGAATTAGTTCTGAAGCTGAAAATATAAATTTAAATCATTTCTACATAAGGATTAACTCTCTAATGACTGTCAAATGGGAAATCTGTGGAACTTCCTTTGGAATAGGTCATCGGTGTGTTCTTTCCTTCCAATTTCTAATCAAACGTGACTAACATCTTAGGGCAATTTTAGATTTGTAGATGATATGAAGTACTTATAGAAAAGAAATTACATATACATTCTACTCAGTTTATACTACTGTTGATAACAAAAATGAGTAAGATCACATTTGATACAATAAATGAATCATTCCTATTAGTGACACATGTGTCTGTAACGCATGTATCATCCAATATGTCACTTTTGCACTTAAAATGGTTAGACTGCCTAGGGTCCTCTGGCAGTGATATTCTCTCTGATTTCCTCATTAAAAAATAATACCAGACATTTTTGAAGAGTACTCCTGAAGAGTGGCATATAGTATTCCTTTCCTCAACACTGCCACTATAAGTGTGGTCTAGAAATGACCCATATTTAAAAACTGGAGTTATTAATGCTTTCTTCTTATAAGTTAAATCTTTTTTTCAGGGGCATCTTGTCTCTTCTTCCCAATTTGGATTTTATCCAATCATTTAGATAGCAGTAATAGGAACTCTTAGATAACTATTTTATATTTAGTCTATCATCAAACATTACTTTAAACTAACTTACACCAACTTTGGTTTTAGTAAGTTTTCTATTTGTTTTTGATTTCTCTTTCTCATATTCTACCACTGTGTACTCTTCTCTTATCGATAAATTTCTTACATTCTGGAAACCCAAAGTGCTGCAGGTTCATCCTGTATGATTTCTGCTACACAGTTTTCAATCCCAGAATCAGTGATTTCTGCAAGGATCCTTGATTTTAGTTAATAAACCATAATTGATGTTAGAATACAGTTATGCTCATTATTATCAGGATGCCATGTTTTTCGCAGGGCACATGGCCCATTAATAGGCCAAGGAAAAAGTTTAACTCAGGTTCACTCTGAAGTAAAAATAGCCACATTATACCCACATGGCAAAGAGTTTTTGAAATGCGGTCATTTGCAATGTATGGGTTTTAGTAAATGTGATTAGGTGCGATTGCATAGATTACTATTCTTTAGGGATATTTTATTTTAAAATGATATTACTTAATTTCAAAGGTTTTATAAAAGTTATTTCCAAACAACGAATTTAGGGACTGGGAAGGTGGCTCAGTGGTAGAGCGCTTGCCTTGCATGCCTGAGACCCTGGGTTCCATTCCTCAACACCACATAAGCAAAAAGAAAAAAGCCGGAAGTGGTGCTGTGGCTCAAGTGGTAGAGCGCTAGCCTTGAACTGAAGAGCTGAGGGACAGTGCCCAGGCCCAGATTTCAGGCCCAGGACCGAACCAAAAAAAAACATAAAACAAAAAACAAAAAACTGAAGGGATGATCGAATACATCAGACTACTTAAACCGATCCAAATTTTTAATGGGAGAGTAAGAGTCAACGCATAATTTTGTATAGTTGGGGACCATCTGACGGTAGCTGAATCAAGCCGATTATTTAATAATTGGATCACCCATTCTGCCAAGTACTAACAAGTGAAGTTTGATCAACAGAAAAAAGAAACGGTACTGTGTGCCAAGAGGTTATCATTTAAATCTTGTAAAGTTCATTGAAGGTCTGTGTGCTGGGACTTTCTTCTCCTTTGCTTTCTCTAAAGTTGCAAGTTCCTTTGATTCAAACTCCAGAATGAGTTTCCAGCTTACTCTAACAGAATGGTGACTGTGTGAACTTGATTATCTCCTCAAGAGGATATTACTTCCTCCTCACAACTGAGACAGCTGTTAGAAGGGTAGAACAATGAAGGTGGACTCATTAAACCTGAGTCAAAGTGGCTCCATCTTGCTCCTGGAAGGAACAATGTAAGCTAGCCCTATACCCTGACTCTACCACAGTGACTCGAAAAAGACCCCAGTCGTTTCCATGAATCTGGAATCTGGAACGCCTGCTAGAGGGGGTAGTACCAGATCCCATAGATAATATACAAGCTATAGATGAGAGTTTCCAATAGTATTGATCATAATAAATAAGGCCTTGCTTCAATTTAAAAAAATCACTGTTTTCTACAAGTGATTAACCAATTTTGCCAGCACCATTTAATGAAGAGGCTGTCTTTCTTCCATTCTAATTTTTTAAGCTCCCTTATCCAAGATTAGGTAGCTATAGGTACGTGAATTCATTTCTGAGTTTTCAATTCTATTCCATTGGTCCTGAGGTCTGTTCTTGTGCCAGTACCAAGCTGATTTGTTATTGATATTTCTCCAGCACTTTTCTTTCTGTTAAGGATAGTTTTTGCTATTCGGGGTCTTTTATTGTTCCATATGAATTTTTGGATTGCCTCTTCTATTTCCTTGAAGAATGAGGAAAGACTTGGAAAAATTATATTAAGTGAAGTAAGCCAGGCCCAAAGAAACATAGGCCCCATGGTTTCCCTTATTTGCAATAACTAGTACATGTCCTGGACAGGCAGAAAATGTCAGGTAAGATGATGTTAAGTGAAATGAAACCCAAGATAGTGACCCAAGTGTTTTTTAATTGTTGCTATTGTTTCTAATGTATGTATAAGGTACCAAGTGATTTTTTGTTAATTTGTATCTCCCTTACCAAAAGAATAACCCACTTTCACTCTATTTGATGTTGGTATAATTTGGTGAGGGGAAGGGAAAAATCAAATTGTTTAAATAGGGATACAGGTGGACCCATTGCAACAATGAGATGTACAAGAGGTTATGTTACAAATGAACTTCACAACATGGGGCGGGGGTAGGGAGTTGTGGCAAGAGGGGCAGGAAGGAATTGTAAGGGAAAAACAAAGGAGGAGGTAACGATGCTCAATAGGAAATGTACTCATTTCCTTATTCATGTAACTGGAACCGCTCTGTACAGTATTTTTACAATAAACATATATACAATAAATCACTCAGTTTTATAATGCCCAGGCGATATTGTGTGGTGCTTGTCACATACATGGAACTGGGGTTCAGGGGTCAACCTCCTGGATAGACTATTAGAATAGAGTGCCAATGTTCCTTCAAATGTCCCCATTAAGGAAATTATAGTGGAAGTAAAGCCTTTGAGACACCATAGAAACTGAGACTGGATATTGAGAGACTAATACTTGGGTAGAGTCAATTAAATATTCTCTCTGTGCATTAAATAAAAATGAATCTTAATTAAGCTGTAAGGCAGGGAAGCCGGGAGTCAAGTGGTTTTATTCCCACTGGAATAGACCGCTTTCCCCATAGGAGTAGAGTATATAATGTCTCTCTAGGGATATGGAGTGTGGGAACTCATCTTCTGCATCCTGTCTTTGCTGATTCTGACACTGAAAAGTCTAGGACAACCCCCTTCCTAAAACTGAGCAGTCCCTTTACCCCAAGGCCATCTATACCATGACCCTCTCTAAGTCAAGAGGGGAAAGTTGGTATTTCTTGGAAATTTAGCTGGCAGCAGTGAGTGCTGATCCTTCGAGGGGAAAATATTCAGAGTAGAGTAGTAATGGTTGTCATAGTTTCCTTCTTCCGATCTTACAGGAAAACATTTGCTTTTCCCCACTATGTGCGAGGCTGGTGATGGGTTCCTTATATGTAGCTATAACTATGTTTACATAATTTTAGACTTAGCTTCTGAGGTACATTTATCATGAAGTTTTGCTGTATTTTATTAAATCCTTTTTATGCAGATTATTATGATGATCTGTGGCTCACATCATTCATTTGGTTGATGGAATATCTTACATTTCCATGTTCCCCATCATCCTAACATTCAGGGAAGAAATTTGGCTTGTGGTTTGTGATCATTTCAATATGTTTTATAATTTAGTTTTCTAGTGTATCAATGAGGACTTTTTTCATAAACACTTGTCAAGGACATTACTTCCATATTCTTTTTGATTGTATTAATGTCTTTATTTGATTTGCTTAACCAGGTAACTCTGGCATGATTAAATGGATTTTGGCGTACTTTCCTTCCTTAAATTCTTTTGGTTATATGGTTATATGTATATAGCTTTTGACCTCTTCTGCTTGTCCTAGACATAAACTAGTTATTGCAAATAAGAGAAACCAAGGGACCTATTTTTCTTTGAGTCTGGCACACTTCACTTAATATAATTTTTTCCAATTCTTTCCATTTCCTAACAAATAGGGCAATGCCATTCTTTTTGATGGAGGCATAGAATTCTATTATATATGCATATATATATATATTATATATATATATATATATATATATATATATTATATATATATATATATATATACGCCACATTTTTTGACCCATTCATCTATTGTGGGGCATCTGCGTTGGTTCCATATATTAGCTATGTAAATAATGTTGCGATAAACATAGTTGTGCTGGTAGCCTTATAATGGCTTTGTTTGTGATTGTTTGGGTAAATGCCCAAAAGTGGGATTGCTGGTCATAGGTGAGCTCTATGTGGGTCTTTTGTGGAAACTCCATACTATTTTCCAAGTTGAACAATTTACATTCCCACCAACAATGATGTAAGCAAAATGAACCCCAAGATAGGGACACAAGAGGTTTTACCTTTGTTGCTGTTCCTTTTAATGTACTTACAAGGTACTATGTGAATTTTTTTTTGTTTATTTGTATGTTCTTCCCCCATGGTAGTTCCCCTGTTCTCACTGTATTTGATTCCACTGTCCTGCATCTTGTACATACATTTTTCTAATCTGGGGAGGGGATGGGAAATAACAAAACGCTGAAATAAGGATACAGGATGACCCATTGTAACAATGAGATGTATAAAAAAGTATGTTGAAGATGAACTTTACAACTTTGGGTGGGGGAGAGCAGGGAGGAGTTGGGAAGGTGGGGAGGAAAGGGATGGTAGGGGAAAAGTAAAGGAGGGTATGAGAATGAAAAAAATTCCTTTAGAAGAGTTTGAGAAAGATTGTTGTTGACTGTTTAAATGCTTGATATAATTCTCCACTGAATCTATCTGATCCTAGATTTTACTTAGATGTAAGACTTTTTTTTGGTCGGTCATGGGGCTTGAACTCTGGGCTTGGGCGCTGGTCCTAAGCTCTTCAGCTTGAGCCACAGTGTCACTTATTGTTTTCTGAGTGGTTTATTGGAGATAAGAATTTCACGGACTTACCTGCCTGGGCTGGCTTTGAACCTCGATTCTCAGATCTCAGCCTCCTAAATAGCTAGGATTACAGGTATGAGCCACCAGCAGATGGAAGAGTTTCTGTGTGAGGGAAAATTATATTTCCTGTCTGCTAGATTATTACGATTGGTCTATATAAAATTGTTCATAATTTTAAAACATGTTTATATCACTTGTAATATCTGCTATTTCATTCTAAGTTTATTTGAATCATCATATCTCTTCTTTGTCTTACTTAATGATTGGCAATTTTATTTAATAATTTTCAAAAATGTGATTTTTTTCCTATTACATTTCCATTTTCTATTTTATTGTCTCTAATCAACTTTTTCTGTTACTCCCTCCTGTCAACAGACATAAGTTTTGTTCACTTTGTAGTTTCTTGAAGTATAGGTATAGAATTCTGCTTGAAATTTTTAAAATTTAATGTGAACCACTATAAACTTCCCATTTGTCTCCCCTTTACTGGATGCTCCTGTTATTTTGGTTATCATTAAATGTTGTTTCTCTTTTACATATTTATAGATATTTAATTTACCTTCTACTATTAATTTTGATTACTAATTGTGGTGAGAAAAATGCTTTGTATAATTCTAGACTTAAATAACTTAAACTTTCAGGTCTTTTTTATTAATAAGTTTTTTGTATTGTGAAAATACCATACAGAGGGGTTACAATTACATGAGCAAGGAAATGAATACATTTTTTAAATCAAGCATTGTTGCCTCCTCCTTTATTTTCCCTTACCATCACCCCCAAAGTTGTAAAGTTAGCTTTTCAACATAACATAGGTCCCACGGTTTCCCTTATTTGCAATAACTAGTATATGTCTGAGACAAACTCTGAGGTCTTATACATTCTTCATAGTGGAACTTGGGGTATATGATTTCTGCTGTTCTTTGTTGGAGCTTGTTTTGCATATGTCTCAGAGGTCCAATCCATTCTTACTGTTATTAATCCTTTCTATTTTCATATTGATCTGTCTAGTTACTTTATCTATGTCTGAAATTGAGATAGTACAGTCTCATACAATTTTGTGGCTTATTGCCTGAATTTTTAAAGTATTCCTATGTTTATCCCACAAATCTAAATATTATTATATTAAATACATATATTTATTTTTGTTTCTCAAAAACTTGACTTTCTTTTTGGAGAACTCAGGTTTGAACAAAGGGCCTCAATCTTGAAAGCATGTATTCTACAAGTTGAGCTAAAACAAATAGAAATACATCATTCTATTCTGCAAGCATCATTTGTTAAAGAGGGTGTCTTTCTTCCAACTATCTGATGATTTTGACTCACTTATCAAAGATTAGGTGGCCATAGGCGTGTGGGATCATGTCTGGGTCCTCAATTCTATTCCATTAGTCGTCAGCTCTGTTCATGTGCCAGTACCAAGCTTTTCTTATAAATATATCTTTTTTAACTTTTCTTTATTATTCATAATATGTATTAATATTGAGTATTTTATTGTGAAAATAATGTACAGAGGGGTTAGAATTACATGAGCAAGGTAATGAGTACATTCCTTATCAAGCATTGTTGCCTCCCCTTGTTTACCCTTAGCATGCCTGCCCATCCAACTCCCCTCCCCCAAAGTTGTAAAGTTCATTTTTCAACATAGCATCTTGTACAACTCATTGTTGCAATGGGTCCACCTGTAACCCTATTTAAATGATTTATTTTTTTCCTTCCCTCCCCAAATTATACCAACATCAAAAACAGTGAAAACAGGGGCTAAACTGTGGGGGAGGGACATAGAAAGCAACAATGGAATCATCTTATAAATATGTTAGCTTTTTTTTCTTTCATGCACTTGTTTCTAACATATTTATAAGATGATTTCTATGTTGTTTTTTATGTCCCTCCCCCACGGTACAACCTCTTCTTTCACTGTATTTGATGTTGGTATATTTGTGGAGGGGAAGGGCAAAAACAAATTGTTTAACTAGGGATACATTTAGACCCATTGCAACAATGAGATATACAAGTCGTTATGTCGAAAAACGAACTTTACAACTTTGGTGGTGGGGAGAGGATAAGGTGGGTGGAGGTATGGGGAGTATGGGAAGGGGTGGGAAGGGGAAACAAAGAGGAGGCAACAATGCTTGATAAGAAATATACTCATTATCTTGCCCATGTAATTGTAACTCCTCTGTACGGTATTCTCACAATAAAAAATTAAAATAATTAAGTAAATAAATATGTTAGAAATAATAGCAAGAAAGAAAAAAAATTGAGTCCTTATCTTGAGGCTCATTTCACCTAACATCAACTTATCTGACTGTTTCTGCTTAAAAGTAAAAAATTCTGGAACAAAGAAGAGAAAAGAAATGTATCATACTAGAGAGTCCGGTTTGTTTATATTGTGACAACTTTTGTTCTATGTCTGTGTTGTCTGATATATTTTGCTATTTCTTTTCTCTAAGTTTGCATGTGTCTGAAATATCACTTTCTTCTCTTTATTGATTGGGAAGAAATTTCTCTTTTCATTGACTGTTTTCTGTTTCTCTAATAGCTATTCTTTATCCCGTGGAAACTGTTTTATTGACTTCTCTAGTGTATTTTTTGTATTTATATATTTCAATGTAATACGTTTTAATTTTCTTCTAAATTGGGGGTGTATTATATAGATATTTTCTGTATGTTTAACATTGCATGAAAATAACTTTCAAATAGTTAAAAAGCTTAAATTTAGTTACATGAAATATTATTGCATTTCTGATTTCTCTATTTGTATTATTGATAAAAATAAATTGTACTATTTTATTTTGAATCAGTTCCTAATTATTTCCTTATACTTTTATAAATAATTCTAAACAAGATTTATAATTGTTCTGTTGACTATTTTATAATATGTTTGGATCTTATGTTTATATATGCTGTGTATATTTATGATGTTTATAATATATAATTTTGTGCTTCTATTGATTGTTTCACAATACATTAAGCCATATGACTTGTTACAGAATTTCTAGTGGTTATCAATTTCTTAGCTTTCAATTTCTCCTTAAGTTTTAAAGGAGTACATTTTTAATATAGAGTTTTCTTGGCTGTCAAATTTCTCTACCAGTGCTTCAAATATATCATCCCATTAACTTCTAGCCAGAAGGTTTCTAGTGATAAATCAGCTGGTGGTCTAATAAAACCTTCCTTGACTGTGAAAAGTCTCTTTTCTGTTGCTTCCTCCATGATTCTGTATGTTAGTGGCAGGTGAAGTTTCTGTGTAATGTATTTAAGTGTAATTCTTTTAGATTTATTTTTGTTGGAGTTATTTAATCATCTTGGACTTATGTGTGTATTTCTATAATCAGATTTTGAAACTTCCAATCATTATTTCTTCAAGTAGATGCTCTATCGTTTTCACTTTTTTCTCCTTTGTGAACTCTCACCATATATGTTTTGCTTAATAGTGACCCACATGTCCCTTAGGTTACCCTCTTTTTCTTCCTGATTTTTCTTTTCCTCTTTTATTTTAGTAATATCAAAAATCCTATGAAAAGTCCCATTTTAATGATTTTTTTCTGATTGGTCATCTACTATTGAATCAGATCAGTACAGTTAATTTTCAATTCAATATTATATTCTTAATTTCCAGATTTTCTTCAGATTCCTATTCATAATTTCTATTGATAGACTTACTTTGTCATATCTCATATTTATATTATTTTCTTTAATACCAGTGTGCTATATCTTAATTCAATAAATATCTTAGTTTGATGTTGTTTCCTTTAAGTAATAGTACAAAAGAGATTTCAACTTCAGATATCACAGTTTTACCACGAGGAATCATGATCAACATCACTCTCCTAAACATTCTTCCTCTCTCTCCCAAGCCACTAAACCCCTTAATTTACCTAGTTTTTCTGGAATGAATTCATATATTGCTACTGCCTTAGAATCAGTATCTGGAGACCAAATTGATTACAGTATGTCATGGTTGCCTTATCTGTACTGTGCTTTTTTGGTTTTGGTTATTAATTTGTTTGATTAATTTTTATTATTTTTCTAAGATTGAAGTCACTGATTATGACAATCTGAGACATTTCAGAGTAGTTCATACAACATTTGCCCCACAGCCTGGATACAGCTTTTGGTGCTCTCAAACTTTTGCTTGGCTTGTCCTCTGTAAGATTGTGTGTGCACGTTTTTGATTCGTTTCCCCATTTCCTATTCAAATGCTGCCTTTTGGCAGCTGCCTGGAAGATCATAGCTTCTATGTTGCTATCTTAAAAATGAGAATGATTATAGGAATGAATATGAAAGGGATATTCACCCAGTATTTATTTGTTGTAAATATGCTTCCAGGTGCAAGATGAGATTCTCAACATACACCCTTAATATAAGGACTTAGAAAGAAGGTCAGAAATGGGTCCTTTAAGTAATTTCCAATTATAAGAAATATTCCCTCCAGTGCCTGTGAATTAACAGGAATAATATTTGATAATGATCTTAATAATAATAAAATTTTCTAGTCTTATGAACAGCAAGTTCAAATAATATGTGTTTTCAATTATAATTGACCAAAGAGGGAAAATCATAACATGATGGCTTATATGGTTATTTTCTGAAATTTGCTAGTGGTATTCAACATATAGGTAATCCTATATCTGTTTTAATGACAACACTATTGTATGTCCATTGTTTATAATAAATCTGGGCAAAAAAATACTATAAAAATATATATCGACACAAATGTAGTTTACGTCTTAAACTACATATGTATTTCAATGACTCATCACTGGAGGTCATATAGATGCATATATATTTTTCATAGAAGGTAATATATATGACATCATATATGCTAATGTTTCTATTTATTAAGGAAGTTTATCACAATGGCAAAGGAAGATGAAAGAATTACACCATGTCAATTTAAAGTCTGAAAAAGAAGCTGGTGATTTTGAAATTCCAATCTAAATATCAAAAAGCTGTTAAGTGAGACAAGCCAAGTACACAAAGTCAAATACTACACGTATTTCATCCATAAGTAGACTCCATACATGTACAGTATACATGTATTTGAAAAAAGACTATCTGCAAGTAAAACAACACGTAGGGTAGACAGGAGGGAAAATGAGAGGGTCTTCCAGGATAACTACTATAAAGGTACATTATACAAATGCATGAAAATAGCACAGGGAAAACCACCAAAAACTGTTAGAAAGGCTAGGCTAAGAAGGAGGATTTCTAAGGTAGCAGGTGGGGGTAGATCAATATATATGGTGCACATGTCTTAATATTGCAATGTAACTGGTGCAGTTACATTTGCAAATAAAAATGTTAGAAAATAGATTTAGAAAATTTATATAGTTGAGGTATAAATGAGTACTTATTATATGTGGAAATACATACTTTCAGGGAAATAAAAAATGAGAATGCAAAATGTAAGAGGCCACAGTAAAAAGTCATGACAGAAATAAGAGTTAAGTAATTAATGTGAAATTTTCTTGATATAATTAACATTCAGGTGATTGCAGATCAACTGCTTTTTGGAAGTCCAAACATTATTAAATAAGGAATATTTTAATATCTAGTGGAAAATATTTGCATAGAATATTTCACATGAATGTTATAATTAACCAATATGATACAGAAATTAAACTAATGTCTTCATTTATAACATCTTTTCTTTTTCTGAATTAATAATCATACATATCTTAAACAAGCTTGATTAATAAGGTTGTATGCTTCCTATTTAAGTCACAACTTGTCTAACTCAGAGTAAATAATAGCACTAAGCAATAATAAAATATGACAAATGGCCTTGCTTATTTTGAACAAAAGAGGCAAAATCACTCCCAGAAAATCATGATTGATGGAGTGAATAGTGGTAATTGCTTCATATTAAATAAACAAAAGACAGTATCATATATTATTACATTTTGTTAGTGAATTTCATTTAGACAGATATTCTAATCAACAGTAGCAGGAATTGAATAGATTAGTTGCACCCAAAGGTGTTGTTTGTTAATATATCTGACCAAATAATGATGTTTGTATCATGGTAAATTACCTTCTTTATGCTGCAGGGAACATAAGAAACTTTTCTGAAACTTGAATCATGTTGGAGGCTTTTTTGCAGATTTTACATACAAAATTATTTTACATCAACATTTTACTGTATTTTGAAAGAAATATGAGATTGTCTATTTTTCAATGACTTACAATATCATAATAGAGAATAACATTTGACCTATTAATCAGATTTTCAGAGATTTTCACTGAATTCTGTATTTCTAGAAATAATAAAATTTTTACATGATTTTTAGGGTTCTTTAACCTATTTAATATGGTAAAAGAAATGGCATACTTGAAATTGAAAAATCATAATGAATAACAATCATAAAGAGTTACAGTTTTGTTTAAAAAGAATTATTTTCAAAATGTAAGCAAGAAAGTCCACTCCATTTACAGAAACAATTACCTAGAATGAGAACCATGCCAGTTATATTCAAATACCTTTTCAACCATTGGCTTTAATCACTTTCATCTGCTGCTCAGAATAACTCCTTGTTTATACTTTTACCTAAGCAACTAATACATTTACTTCAAGATGCAACTACCATTTTACTATACATGTATTTTGAATTTTTGGTGTTCTCATTATATTTCTTGATCTTTGAATTTACAGTACTATGGTCATCAATGCTATTTCAATTGTGGGTTTCTCTCACACAAGAAAAAAAGAAAAGAAGAATAATTTAATATGAACCATGTTATTCCTTTTATTTACAAGTGTTTTATTATATGTACTTTTATGTCAAATACTACATTATTAAAATAATGTTATAAATCTAATAGAATCTCAACTATGGGATATACTTTTCATATAATCTATAGGAATATAAACACTGTTTGCACATCTGTATAACATACATATTTGTATCATTTCTCCCTCTGGTCCTTGTTGTCTTTTTCTCTTAATGTGCATCCTTCCATATACATATAAACAGGCAACATAAATACATATGCATATATATGTGCATTTTCCTCAGAGAAAGAAATTTTAAGAGCATTCTATGTCAAAACCATCATTAGGTTTTGATTCTAATTTTCTAATCAAGCAGAAATAATGCAACCTGACTTAATTTTTTTTCTATGTGAAAGATGGGATTCTATTGATTAAGGAAGGGTAAGATTCCTTTCAGAAACAGTGCCCACACCCTGAATTCAAGCCTCAGGACCAGTTCATGTACACGTGCCCTCACACACACACACACACACACACACACACACACACACACACACACACACACACATATCTCTGATTTATTAAAATTTTTAATTTTTCAGGATAAAATTCAGAGTGCTTAATGTGACCAAGAAAGACCTGACTTATCTAGTACTTATCTTTCTTAAAATCTATTCTCCTCTTACAATTTTCATTAAGTCATTTATGTTCATTAGGGTTCATTTTCAATTCTGTCAGCTTTGTATACATTTTTATTTTTTTAACACAATGAATTTCATTCTATAATAATTATTTCAAGAGTCTTAAAAGCAGCCTACAAATCATGGCTTTCTTTTTCAGCTTATTCATTTTTGTGTTTTCATGATCTACCATAATAAGTAACAGGTATTCAAAAATTATTTGACAGATGAACAAATGAATTGGCGCATTCTGTCCTAGTATTCATAGGACACTAGGGGTTAATAGTTAATGAATGGGCAAGATGACATTATTCTAATCACATTTTTATTCCTACGTTCCTTTTATGGCTGTAGAGTGGGAGCATTCAAGGCAAGAGCTTTCAGTCAGATTTCTATCTTTCCAATCAAAGCATCAGTCTTTTATTATTACTCATCTTATTCTGACATTAATTCACTGGCAATATTTTCTTCCATGATGAATATACTAATTATAAATATTATTTATTTCATATTGAGACCTCACGATCAAATTGTTTGAGCATTTGTGGAATTTTAGGAGAGAATTTACTCTTACAAGATGACGGTACATTTTGATAAGTAGATTATAAAACAAAGCACAACCATGATTCTGAATATTGTAAAAAACCTTTCGCATTCAAACCTGTTACTCTGACTATGATGATACACTTGTCAAAACAGAGTACAATTATGCTATGAATAGGAGGGTGATTTCCTGTTTTAATTTTAATGGAAATTGGATATTTGAATTCGGTAGACATGTGTCTGATTTTAATAACCATCAAACATATGTTCAGATTGAATGACCTAGTCAATTACTTTTCCAAAACTAGTAATTAACAGAGTTTTACATACATAAGAATGGCAATGGAATAACTCATGAATATTCTATGTTTCCAAAGTTAATCACAAGCCAATGTCTAGTTTATTTTTGGAAAGTCATTATTGATGATTTGTAGATGCTGATGAATTACAAAGTAGTAGAATGCTAATAAACAAGGAGAGTATTATAGAAAACACACAATAGTAGAAATAAGAACTTATATTTTAAATTTTATTGTAATATGTAACTGTTGCTTTTTCATTAATATAAAATTGTCTATAATTTGATGTAGATGCATTCCAAGTTATTCATATATATATGATATTCATATATATGTATAAACAGAACATGTTTATAAAATAGTAAATACCTTTGTAAAAAGTCTAAATATCTTTGTTTACTAGCCTCTCCAGTCAGTCATACCATCATCCCTCAATATGCCAATAAATTAAGATGTCATCACTAACAGTAACTAAGGAATGGGTAGAAGAAATGGAAAGAAGGAAGAATGATTTATTATAGTTCATTATAGTCCAAAACTAAAGAAGCAGACTAATTGGTGAGAGAAGACTCTATTTTAATATATCAAAGAACATAAATATAAAATTTACTTTTTTGTGTTGGAGAGAAGTATTTGTGTTTGTGCATGTGTATGTGCATATGCCAGTTCTGGGATTTAAACTCAAGGCCTCGATGCTGTTCCTTAGCTTTTTTGCTTGTGGCTGGTGCTCTATCAGGTGAGCACGATCACCACTTTTGACTTTTTGGTGGTTACTTAGATATAATAGTCTTACTGTCAGCTTTCAAACAGTGACAGAGCTGTCTTCTGCATAGACAGGATTGTAGACATGAGTCATTGGTATCCAACCCAATATGTTATTTCCTTCATAGAATCAAAAAATTCTGTCCAATCATAAGAGTCTGGTGGCTTCTTGTATTAATCAGAGTATTTCAGATAGCAAAACAAACATTATATATATAATGTATGTATATTTATTTATGAAAGGCTCATATAATTTTTGATCCTAGAAGTATCCTCACCTCTATACTGAGGACCCCGAAAAATGGGGGTTGTTAATTTAATCACATCCCAAATCCTTAAGAAAAAGGAATGCCAACATAATAATTCTAAGCCCAATTGCATAAGAAAACTGATCTTTCAGCTGAAATACAAAACTGAGATTTCCACAGTATTTTGTTCTATTCTGATGCAGAATGGGTGGATGCTGTCTGTCCACACTAAGGAGGGTGATTTACATCATTCAACCCACCAATTCAATCCACTAGTTTCTCCTAGAAATGCCTGGTATTAACAAAATATTATTTCAAATCCATTCCTTCATTTCTTAGGAACTGTGTCAATTTCCATCAATCATGATACTCACATAAATAAAAAGATCATAATTCTATCTAATATGATACAATTATCCTAGCGATAATAAAACACAAACTATCCCTCCAAAAGAACAAGGTAAATTACTTTTTTACTTTTTTCCTTCCTGTCATAGTCTGAACTGCTATAAAAATAGCAATTGTACAGGGTATTAATAGCTTGAGTATGTTTAACACAGGTCTGGATACCAAGAAATCCAAGATTAAAGCACTGGTATACTAAGAGTCTGGTGAGGCCTAATGCTCTCCATTTCCCGTTCCCTTTTCTTTTGTGGTATATCAGCATGACTCCCTCATCAGAGGCCAAGCAGATGCTGGTAACAACATTATGGACTCTGCCTCTCCACAAAAAGAAGTGAGAGAAGTAAACTTCTTTCCATTTTAAATTATCCAGTATCCAGGATTTTGTTATAGCCACAGAAAAAAAATATATCTTTCTCTATTGCAAGCAGATTGAGCATTTACAGATGGCCAACGTCAGGTCAGTTTGATGAGTAAACGCTTAGATTGCCAAGTTCAGATATAACCTTTCTTCTGCTTCAATGCCCATTTTGTAAGAGCTCTTTGGGTAAGAAGAATGGTAGCTAATGAAAGAGGAGGATGCCTGATATCCACAAAGGAGGCCATCCTGTCTGCTTGACTAATAAAATCTTCCTCTCTTGCAATATGTTTTTATTGATAATTCACTAGGAACACTAATATTTTATCCTGTCTCCAATCCAGACAGCCAATTTTTTTCTCTACATTTTCTTGTCTCTAACTTTTTTGTTCGTATGATAATTCCTTCCAAATCCCTGATTATTCACCCAAAGTACAGGTTACAGATCATGAACAATTATGAATTTTTTGTAATCATATGCCTCACCATTTCTTGTAAATGAAGTGCACATGACCAACTGAAATGCATAAAGTTCTATTAAATCAGAGACTTTCACTTGCCACCATCATTGAATCACCTGTCACCTTTTAGATGGTGCTTCATATCATAAAGAACTCTGACATGAATTGATCATAAGAAACCCAGAGTGGTATGGTTGTGTAAAGACTTAAAAAGAAAGCAGTAGGGAGTCTATTGAGGAACCCCCATGCTACGTTCCAAAGTGGTTGAAAAAATTTACACTCCCACCAACAATGAAGTAAGGTTCCCTTCTGTCCACATCCCCTCCATCATCTGTTGTTGTTAGAGTTCTTGATTTTTGCCATTCTAACTGGGGTGAGGTGGTATCTCAATGTTGTTTTGATTTGCATTTCTTTTATGGCTAGGGAGGTTGAGCATTTCTTCATGTGTCTATTGGCCATCCTTCTTTCTTCTTCACAGAAGTTTCTCTTTAAGTCTTTCACCCACTTATTTATTGGGTAGTTGTTTCTTTGAGCATTTGTTGTTGGGGGATTTAGTTTTTTGAGCTCCAATTATATTTTAGATATGAGACCATTGTCCGTTGTATGGCTAGTGAAGATCTTCTTCCAATCCGTGGGCTTTCTATTGATCTTGCTAGCTATGTCATTTGCCATGCAGAAGCTCTGCAACTTCATGCAATATCATTTGTCCAACTTTTCTTTGATTTGTTGTGTTTCCAGGTCTCCATTTAAAAAATTTCGGCCTGAGCCAAGGAGACCTAGGGTTTCTCCTATTCCATCCTGTAATGTTTTCAGAGTGTCTGCTTTGACTCCGAGGTTTTTGATCCATTTGGAGTTGATTCTGGTGCAGGGTGATATAGAAGGATTTAGCTTTAGTTTTCTACAAGTAGTTAACCAATTTTGCCAGCACCATTTACTGAAAAGGCTGTCTTTCTTCCATTCTATTTTTTTAGCTCCCTTATCAAAGATTAGATGGCTATAGGTCTGTAGGTTCAAAGACTCCACATAGAGCTCCCCTATGATCAAGCAGTCCCACTTTGGGGCATTTACCCAAATGTTTACAAACAAGACCACACTAAAGCTACCAGCACAACTATGTTTATTGCAGCATTATTTACCATAGCTAAGATCTGAAACCAACCGAGATGCCCTTCAGTATATGAATGGATAAAGAAAATGTGGGATATATACACAATGGAATTCTATGCCTCAATCAGAAAGAGTGACATTGCCCCATTTGTTAGGAAATCAAAAGTCGTGGAAAAAAATTATATTAAGTGAAGTAAGCCAAGCCCAAAGAACATAGGCCCCATGATTTCCCTTATTTGCAATATCTAGTATATGTATGAGTCAAGCAGAAAAGGCCAGATAAGGTGATGTTAGGAAAACGAACCCTAAGGTATGTATTTTAAAAGTTTTTTTTCTTTCATGCATTTGTTTCTAAAGCAATTATAAGATTATTTCTTTGTTGCTTTGTATGTATCTCCCCCACAATATAACCCCTGCTTTCATTGTATTTGATGTCGGTATAATTTGTGGAAGGGAAGGGGAAAAACAAGTAGTTTAAATAAGGATACATGTGGACCTGTTGCAACAATGTAAAGTACAATTTGTCATGTCGAAAACGAACTTTACAACTTGCGGAGGGGGGAGAATTGGGGGGGTAGGATAGGAAGGGATGGGAAGGGTAAACAAAGGAGGAGGCTACAATGCTTGATAAGAAATGTACTCACTATCTTGCCCATGTAATGGTAACCCCTCTGTACAGTATTTTCACCATAAACAAAAAAAGAAAAAAAAAAGAAAGCAGTATGGGATTAGTTTAGGCCCACACTCAGACAACTTCTCCATATAGCATCTTTGTATCTTAAGGATATACTTGGGGCTTATAATGTCATACCACTCTCATTTGATGAAGTTGATCTCTGTGATTCCTATTGTATGGGAAGATCATTCAGTTCACATGAAAATTTAGTTGCCTGTAGTTAAACATTGACTGTCTCCTAAAGCTCAGTAGCATGCAAAGAACAGTTTCTCTTAAAGAGAGCTATTATGCAAAAACTCAACATAGAAACCCCAGACCAAAACGACTGCATAGATCAACTAGATTTAACAGACTTCTGCAGAATATTTCACCCACCAGCATCATAATACACATTTTTCTCAGCAGCACAAAGAATATTTGCCAAAATAGATCATATTTTAGGTCACAAAACAAATTTTTCCAAATTCAGAAACATTAAAATAATGCCCTTCATTCTTTCAGATCACAAGGGAATAAAATTCAAATTCAATACCAAAAGCCACCAAAGAAAGTCCTGTATCACATGGAGGCTGAACAACACACTGTTGAACCATCAGTGAGTCATGGAAGAGAATAGAAAGGAAATTCAAATGTTCATGATATCCAACAAAATGGACACACAAATTACCAGCTCCTCCGGGACACAGCAAAGGCAGTACTCAGAGGCAAGTTTATAGCTCTGAGTTCCCACATCAACAAATTGGAGAAATCTGAAACCAACAATTTAATGAGACACCTGAAGCTTCTTGAAAAAGAACAGTAAGCTAAACACCAACCCAGAAGATGGAAAAAATAATTAAAATTAAATCAGAATTAAACGAATTAGAATCCAATTAAAAAACATACAAAGAATCAACAAAACTAAGAATTGGTTCTTTGAAACAATTAACAAAATTGACATACCCTTAGCAACTCTTATCAGAAAAAGAAAAGAACACACACAAATAAACAAACTCAAAGATGAGAATGGAAAAACATCACCACAGAAACAACCAAGATTCAGAACAGTATAAGGGAACACCTGTCAAACCTTTATGCTAATAAGTTTGGGAATCTGGAAGAAATGGATGATTTTCCAGCAAATATCGACATGCTGAACCGTTTAGGTTCGTTTAGAACATGATTTAAAACTACTTAATAGACCCATGTCAATCAACAAAATAAGAAAAAGCAATGGGACCTCCTACCCAAGAAAATCCCAGGAGTGGATGGATTTACAACTGAATTCTTCAAGGCCTTCAATGCAGAATTCACAACAATACTCCTCCAACTATTCAATGAAATTGAAAGTGAAAGTTCACAACCAAACTCTTTCTATGAAGCCATCATAACCCTCGTCTCAAAACCACGCAGGAACTCACCAAAGTAAGAGTATTATAGACCCATTTCTTTAATGAACATCAATGCAAAACTTTTCAACAAAATTTTAGCCAATCCTCTTCAACAACTCATCAAAAAAAAAAAAAAAACCGTACAACACGATCAAACAGGATTCATTTCAGGCATTCAAAGCTTGTTCATTATACACAAATCAATTAATATAATTCATCACATTAACAAGAGCAAGGATAAGAACTACATGATTATCTCAATATGTGCAGAAAAAGCATTTGACAAGATCCACTACCCCTTTATGATGAAAACTCTGGAAAAAGTAGGCATCCATGGAACATTCTTCAATATAATAAAGGCTTTGTATGACAAACCTATAGCCATTATTATATTTAATGGCGAAAAGCTAAAGCCATTTTCTCTAAACTCAGGAGCGACACAAGGATGTCCACTCTCTCAACTTCTCTTAAATTTAGTATTAGAATGCCTAGCTAGAGCACTTAAAACATGATCCAAAAATAAATGGTATCCAAATAGGGAAAGATGAAGTAAAATTCTCCCTCTTTGCAGACGACATGATCTTGTATTTAAAGAATCCCATGGATTACACTCCCAAATTACTCTAGCTGATTGAAAACTCTGGCAAAGTAGAAGGGTATAAAATTAACCCCCCAAAATCAATGGCTTTTCTGTATGCCAATACTGAGAAGAGTGTGGCTGAAATCAGGAAAACAACCCCTTTTGTAATAGCCCCACAAAAAATAAAATACCTAGGAGCTAACTTAACTAAAGAAGTGAAGGATTTCTATGATGAAAACTTTAAAAACCTGAAATAGAAAATTAGAGCAGAACTTAGGAAGTGGAAAAACCTACCAAGCTCCTGAATTGAGAGGATTAACATCGTGAAAATGGCAATAATTCCAAGGCCATCTACAAATTCAATATGATGTCTATCAATATGCCAACCTCATTCTTCAATAAAATAGAATAATAAATCCAAAAATTTATATGGAACAATAAAAGATGCTGTATAGAAAAAACAATCTTAACAGAAAGATCAGAGCTGGAGGAATATTAATACCAAATTTCAAACTCTACTACAAAGTCATAGCAATCAAAAGAGCTTAGTAGCAGCATAAGAGTAGAAGTCAGGACCAATGGAATAGAACTGAATACCCAGAAATTATTCCACAGAACTATAGCCACCTAATCTTTGATAAGGGAGCTAAAAAGAATAGAATGGAAGAAAGACAGCCTCTTCAGTAAATGGTGCTGGCAAAATCAGTTAACACCTGTCCTAAACTAAAGCTAGATCCTTATATATCACCCTGCACCAGAATCAACTCCAAATGGACCAAAGACCTCCAAGTCAAACAGATACCCTGAAAACATTACAGGAAAGAATATGAGAAACTCTAGGGCTCATTGGCACAGGCCAAATTTTCTTAATAAGACCCAAACACAACAAATCAAAGAAAGGTTGGACAAATGGGATTGAATGAAATTGCAGAGCTTCTGCATGACAAAGGAGATGGCTAGCAAGATCAATAGAAAGCCCAGTGATTGGGAGAGGATCTTCACTAGCCATACAATGGACAAGGGTATATCATCGAAATATACTTACAACTCAAAAAAAATAAATCCCCCAACAAAAGAGCCTCAAATAAACAACTGCCCAATAAATAAGTGGGGGAAAGACTTAAAGAGAAAATTCTCTGAACAGGAATGGCCAATACACACATGAAGAAATGCTCAAACTCTCTAGACATAAAAGAAATGCAAATCAAAACAACATTGAGATACCTCAACCCAGTTAGAATGGTTATAATCAAGAAATCTAATAACAACAGATGCTGGAGGGGATGTGGCCAGAATGACACTCTACTTCATTGTTGGTGGGAGTGTAAACTTGTTCAACAACTTTGGAAAGCAGTATGGAGAAGACTCCACGTAGAGTTCCCCTATGACCCAGCAATCCCACTTTTGGGCATTTACCAAATGATCACAAACAAAAGGCTGTACTAAAGTTACCAACACAACTATGTTTATTGCAGCATGTTTAACCATTGCTATGATATGGAACCAATCCAGATGCTCCTCAGTATATGAATGGATGAAGAAAATATGGTAAACATATATACAATGGAATTCTATGCCTCCATCAGAAAGAATGACATTGTCCCATTTGTTAGGAAATAGAAAGATTTGGAAAAAATTATATTAAATGAAGTAAGCCAGACCCAAAGCAACATATGTCTGTCCCATGGTTTCCCTTACCTGCAATAACTAGTACATGTGTAGGACAAACAGAAAAGGTCAAATGCTATGTACATATGAACCTCAAAATAAGGACACACATTTTTTTTCCTTCTTTTTTCTTTTTTATTTTTTGGTCTGGTCGTGAGGCGCCTGAACTCTGGGCCTGGGTGCTGGCCTTCAGCTCTTCAGCTCAAGGATAGAGCTCTACTACTTGAGCCACAGCACCACTTCCAGCATTTATCTTTTTGCTTATGTGGTGAGGAGGAATCGAAGCCAGGGCCTCATGCATGCAAGGCAAGCGCTCTACCACTGAGCCACCTTCCCAGCCCTTTCTTTCTATTATTTTTAACACATTTATAATGTGCTATGTGATTTTTTTTTGTTTCTTTGGTATCTTCTTACCCCATGGTATGTCCCTTGTTTTCACTCTATTTGATTTGGGTGTCTTGTATATAATTTTGGGAGAGGAAGGGAAATAATAAAATGCTGAAATAAGGATACAGGTTGACCCATTGTAACAATGAGTTGTACAAGGCACTATGTTGAAAATAAACTTTACCTCTTCAGTGGGGGAGGGAGTAAGTGGGGGGGTGAAGTAGGGAGGAGTTGGAGAGGTGGAGAGGGAAGGGATTGTAGGGGAAAAACAAAGAAGGATGTAAGAATGCTTGATAGGAAATGTCCTCATTACCTTACTCATGTAACTGTAATCCCTCTCTACAGTATTTTTACAATAAAAACATATAAAAATAGAATAAAACAATCAGAAAAAAGTGAGCCGTTATGCAGAGATATTCCAATGGAATGTTCTATGATTACCATAGAAGAACCTGTCAAAGGCCCGAGATCATTCTTTTTTGTATTATTAATTAACTTCATTGTTATTATAGAGGTGATGTATAGAGAGATTACAATTATAAATCAAGTAATGTGTACACTTCCTTTCATACAGTGTCTTCGGTTCCCTCATTCTCTCCCAGTCCCTCCTTCCCATCTCCACCCATGAATAGTATAGTTCACTTTCATCAGTGTCCAGTGAGCTCACTTGCTGCATTTTCACCCTTTTTCCTTTGAGTTTTGTACCCTTCCCTCAACTCTTCTGAAAATGTACAAGTGGATACACCATACATAATGTAAACATGACATCATGATTAAAAACTAATTGTAGAGCATTTGGATTCCAGGCAAAACTAGTAACCTTTCAGATCACTCACTAACTACACCAAACTGAGACATCAGAATATGGAATACATCGCCTCTAGAACATAAAGATGATCACTATGGCATGGCATATATCCTTTTTGTTCCTTTATCAACTATTTGAGAAGGGCTATATCTAATTCCTACACACCCTGTGCTCTTGTAATTTTAGTGAGTTTACAGAGTCTTAATCAGATCTGCATCCTACCCTATACCTAAAATACCAATATGTCTAAAATAGTTACTTTCCTAGTTTACTGGATCTTATTTTCATTTGTGATCAGTTTAACAGATTGAACAGATTTCATGAAACTGAAAGAGGATTCCCATACTTTTTTTTTTAACTGGAAGAGCAGTATCATTGAGCCAAAACAGATCAGGGACAGTGCCCAGGCCCTCAGCTCAAGGCCCACAACTGGGCAAAGATAAAAAGGTATTCACTCCTATCTCTAGCCATTTTTCATTTTGTTCATCTTTTGTCATAGTCAATATTTTTTCTTTTTTCTTTTCTTTCGTTTTTTTTTTTTTTTGGTCAGCCAGTGGGCTTGAACTCTCAATCAACTTTATTTCCTGTCTTGACATACTGATTGTTTTCCTTCTGTCCTTTAAAAAAAGCACAGTCATAAAATAAATAATAAATTTTTAAAAATCAAAAAAATAGTGTAGGGCTATTATAGGAGTTGTTAGACTCAAGAGCAGTACTACTAAAATGATATTGCTAGATGGGCACTGAAGATCATACCTTTAGTCCTAGCTACTCAGGAAGCTAAGAGCAGAGGATCTGATTAACTAGCAGAAGATGGAACTTGAGACATGCTCCAGTGGTACAGTGCCAAACAGTGAGCAGAAAAGGCCAAGTGAGAGTTTAAGCCCAGTACCATCACAATTTATTAAGTAATTAATGAAAAGTCTGTTGTTGGCTTTGTCATCTGAAAGCTACACTAGTTATAAGTTTTCACAAATAGGCATTGATATAAAAGGATTTACTAGATCAGTATATATATATATATATATATATATATATATATATACTGGTACTAGGATATGTATTAATTTTAGCAACATAGAAATTTTTGTTACATAAAAGTGAACACTTATTTTTATTTGAAATGTAGGATTTTTCAGCAAATGAGCTATGATATTAGAGAAGTTAAAGACACTTACTAAAATTAGTTTTACCTAAGTAAAAACAGGATAGAATAGCAACAATCATGATCTAATACAATGAAGCACAATAAATGTATCATAAACTTGCATGCTGGCCTTCTTTTGATCCTTGATGAGCATATTAAACTATCACTTTATAGATTCAATAGACAGTCAATATTACTTAGTATTACTATTTTCAAAAGAAGATAAAGAAAAATAATACAGAAGAAGAATAAAATTCTTATCTTCAAAAAATATCCATGGGTTTTGTATTGGTTAGGAGAATTGACAGTTCTACAGTAGCAAACATTTTGAATACAAACTGAATGTCAAAAGTTAAGGTTGTTTGAGATTTCAGAACAAATTTGAAAAAAACAAATAGAAGTGCACTGCTTAAGCCTAAGGTTTATAGGTGAATAACTTCAGTAATCAAGATCCAAAAGTGTTTAGAAATGATTGAGCATGTATGTCCTAGCTTTCACTTCTAGGACATATATATTTTATCTAATAATCCATGAAAAAGAAATCTAAGGGTTTCATGAAGGTAACATTAGAGATGGTGCAGAAAATGAGTTGTTACGAGACAATATTGCAAGATGATAGTCTAGTGAAATGGTACAACAATCCATGTAAGAAATATTGAGATTCTTTCATTTTTATTTTTTGTGAAAATACTGTACAGAGAGGTTACAATTACATGAGCAAGGTAATGAGTACCTTTCTTATCCAGCATTGTTGCCTCCTCCTTTGTTTTTCCCCTACCATCTGTCCCTCCCAAATCCTCAACTACATGCCCCCTCTTACCCCCCCCATCTTAATTGTGAAGTTCGGTTTTTCACGATAGCATCTTGTACATCTTATTGTTGCAATGGGTCAATCTGTATCCCTATTTGATTCTTTCTGAGAAATTGATCTACAATGTCATACAAAGAGAGGTATAATGCATGATTTATTGGGTTGGTATATTGATCTGGTAGGATTTGAGAGAAAAAGAAGTTATTCAGAATTTTTGTGAGATTCAGATGATTAGTAAAGTAAATATGTCACAAGCAAATCATGGAATCAAACCAAACCATAGCGAATTTTATACTCTTTGGTGGGGGGGCAGGTGTATTACAGTGACAGTAAACTCAAAGTTGTATATAACTTTATGTAAAAGTTTTAAAAGTTGAACAAATGGTCAAAATTAATTATAATTTAGTAGGAGTATAAGCACTCTGTATTAATATTTTATGTATTTTACTCAAATGTGTTCTACTATCCTCATTTTTGATGTGTTGTCAAAGGGAGAAAAAAGGACTTGGTTTTCCATGTGGAATTTATTTCCAGGAGTGATAGGGAGGAGCTAGCAGACAGCACACATGTGTGCAGCTAAAACAAGGAACATTCAGAAAACTCAATTTTATTATTTGCTGACATCACTTGAAAATGGAGCCTCAAAGACAAAACTGTGCTTTTGCTCCTTCAAGTCATTCTTGCTTTAAATAGAACTTAAATAGAAAGGATCAGGTAAAAGTAACCAGCTACGTTCGAAGAAGATGAATGCGAAAATTTTCTGTTGATATTTAGAAAGCATTCTTGTGTTGCGTCATCCATCATCGATGTTCAATATAGAAGAAAAATCATTAAAAAGCTGTTCATTATTTCATGTAAATTAATGCCCCATTATTTAGGAGAGTTGCTTAAAGGTTTTGTTTTCAAAATTGAATATATCTTAATGTGAATAAAAGAGGGCTTTATATTTAGTCATAACAACTATTTATTCTAGAAATCTGAGATCAATTGATTGAAACAATGAAGAAAGTAAATCATTGACTGTCCTACAGAAACAATGAACATTGGCTTATTTCTACTCATTTTCTCCAAAATTTTGGCTATCACATTTTATTATCATAGGAACTCATCAAAATACAAAGGATTGTCACAATTTTAAAATGGCTAAACTAACCTTAATGCAATTTATTTGCACTAGATCCTTCAGTTGATAAGTAGCAGATACAATTTGGACTTAGATAACCAATGCATATGTAAGTCCAAAAAGAAAAATATTTATTTAATTTTTTTATTGTCAAGGTGATATACAGAGGGGTTGCAGTTACATAAGTAAGATTATATGTACAATTCTTGAAGAACTTTTAAAAGCTAATTTTCCTTTAAGATTTTTGTGTGCATGTACCTTCACATTTATCTATTTCCATTCTATTTTAGGTTATGAATTGTTTATTACGAACTGATTCTAACAGATTCTAAGATTTTTGTCAAGTATCTGTCTCTTCTCTTTCATATTTGTAATCTCACCGTAACCATTTCTGTGTACAGAAATGTGCCATACACACAAAGAAATCCTGTGCCACTTAACAATATTGAAGTAAGTCAATGACCTCCTTCTAGATACAAAATATATTGGGAATTGTTTAGTCTTTTTATTTTATTTTATTTTATTTTATTTGTGAACATACTGTGTAGAGGGGTTACAATTACATGGGCAGGATAATGCATACATTTCTTACCAAGCATTGCAGCCTCCTCCTTTGTTTATCCTTCACATCCCTTCCCAGCCTCCCCCTCTCCCCCAGTCCCAATCCTTCTCCTCCCCCCCCCCCGCACCGCCCCCCCGCACAGACATTGTAAAGCTCATTATGGACATGAAAACTTGTACTTCTCATGGTTGCAACAGGTCAACCTGTATCCTTAATTGACTTGTTTTTCCCCATCTCCTCCACAAGTTATACTGACATCAAATATAGTGAAAGCAGGGCTTATACTGTGGGGGAGGGACATACAAGGCAACAAAGAAATAATCTTATAAATGCGTGAGAAACACATGCATGAATGAAAAAAACATTAAAATACAAATCTAAGGGTTCATTTTCCTAACATCACATGATCTGACCTTTTCCGCTTGACTCATACATATACTAGATATTGCAAATAAGGGAAACCATGGGGCCTATGATTCTTTGGTCCTGGAATACTTCGCTTAATATAATTTTTTCCAAGTCTTTCCATTTCCTAACAAATGGGGCAATGTCATTCTTTCTGATGGAGGCATAGAATTCCATTGTGTTTATATACCACATTTTCTTGATCCATTCATCTACTGAGGGGCATCTGTGTTGGTTCCAGATCTTAGCTATAGTGAATAATGCTGCAATAAACATAGTTGTGCTGGTAGCTTTAATGTGGTCTTGTTGGTAAACATTTGGGTAAATGCCCAAAAGTGGGATTGCTGGGTCATAGGGGAGCTCTATGTGAAGTCTTTTGAGGAACCTCCATACTGCTTTCCAAAGTGGTTGAACAAGTTTATATTCCCACCAACAATGAAGTAAGGTTCCCTTCTGTCCACATCCCCTCCATCATCTGTTATTGTTAGAGTTCTTGATTTTTGCCATTCTAACTGGAGTGAGGTGGTATCTCAATGTTGTTTTGATTTGCATTTCTTTTATGGCTAGAGAGGTTGAGCATTTCTTCATGTGTTTTTGGCCATCCTTCTTTCTTCTTCAGAGAAGTTTCTCTTTAAGTTTTGGACCACTTGTTTATTGGGCAGTTGTTTCTTTGAGGATTTGTTGTTGGGGGATTTAATTTTTTGAGCTCCAATTATATTTTAGATATGAGACCCTTGTCCGTTGTATGGCTAGTGAAGATCTTCTCCCAATCCTTGGGCTTTCTATTGATCTTGCTAGCTATGTCCATTGCCATGTAGAAGCTCTGCAACTTCATGCAATCCCATTTGTCCAACCTTTTTTTGATTTGTTGGGTTTCCGGGTCTCTATTCAGAAAATTTCGGCCTGATCCAAGGAGACCTAGGGTTTCTAGTACTCCATCCTGTAATGTTTTCAGAGTGTCTGCTTTGACTTCGAGGTCTTTGATCCATTTGGAGTTGATTCTGGTGCAGGGTGATATATAAGGATCTAGCTATAGTTTTCTACAAGTAGTTAACCAATTTTGCCAGCACCATTTACTGAAGGGACTGTCTTTGTTCCATTCTATTGTTTTAGCTCCCTTATCGAAGATTAGATGGCTATAGGTCTGTAGGTTCATTTCTGGGTTTTGAATTCTATGCCAATACCAATACCAAGCTTTTTTGATTACTATGGCTTTATAGTAGAGTTTGAAATTTGGTATTGATATTCCTCTAGCAGTGTTCTTTCCGTTGAGGAGCGTTTTTGCTATTCGGGGTCTTTCATTGTTCCATATGAATTTTTGGATTGCTTCTTCTACTTCCTTGAAGAATGAGCTTGGAATTTTGATAGGTATCATGTTGAATTTGTAGATAGCCTTGGGAAGTATTGCCATTTTCACGATGTTAATCTTTCCAACACAGGAGCATGGGAGGTTTTGCCATTTTTTAAGTTCTGTGTTGATTTCCTTTTTCAAGATTTTAAAGTTTTCATTATAGAGGTCCTTCACTACTTTGGTTAAGTTAATTCCTGGGTATTTTATTTTTGTGGGGCTATTTCAAATGGAGTTGCTTTCCTAAATTCAGCCACACTTTTCTCATTGTTGGCATACAGAAAAGCCATTGATTTTGGGGGGTTAATTTTATATCCTGCTACTTTGCCAAAGTTTTCAATCAGCTTGAGTAATTTGGGAGTGGAATCTATGGGATTCTTTAAACACAAGATCATGTCGTCTGCAAAGAGGGAGAGTTTCATTTCTTCTTTACCTATTTGGAACCCCTTTATAAGTCTAGATCTTGTCTTATTGCTGTAGCTAGGCATTCTAATACTAGATTGAAGAAAAGTGGAGAGAGTGGACATCCTTGCCTTATTCCTGAGTTAAGAGGAAATGGCTTTAGTTTTTTTACCATTAACTCTAATGCTGGCTGTAGGTTTGTCATATACAGCTTTTATTGTATTGAGGAATGTTCCATGTTTTCCTAATTTTTCCAATACCTTCATCATAAAGGGGTGTTGGATCATGTCAAATGCTTTTTCTGCATCTATTGAGATAACCATGTGGTTCTTATTCTTGCTCCTGTTGATGTGATGAATAATATTAATTGATATGTGTATATTGAACCAGCTTTGCATCCCTGAAATGAATCCTGTTTGATCGTGTTGTATGATTTTTTGGATGAATTGTTGAAGTCGATTGGCCAAAATTTTGTTGAGAAGTTTTGCATCAATGTTCTTCAAAGAATTGGGTCTAAAGTTCTCTTTCTTTGATGAGTCCCTGCCTGGTTTTGGGATGAAGGTTATCATGGCTTCATAGAATATGTTCGGTAGTGAACTTTCTCTTTCAATTTCATTGAAAAGTTGGAGGAGTATTGATGTGAGCTCTGCTTTGAAGGCCTTGTAGAATTCCACTGTAAAACCATCTGGTCCTGGACTTATCTTAGCTAGGAGGTCTCTTTTTGCTGTTTCTATTTCAATGCTTGATATGGGACTGTTAAGATGGTTTAACTCATCTTGGTTTAGTTTTGACATGTCAATATTTGCTAGGAAAAGGTAGATTTCTGTCAAGTTCTCAAACTTATTAGCATAAAGTTTTGAGAAGTATTCCCTTATAATGTTCTGAATCTTGGTTGTTTCCGTGGTGATGTTTGCATTCTCATCTCAGAGTTTATTAATTTGGGTGTGTTCTCTTCTTTTTCTGATAAGATTTGCTAAGGGCCTGTCAATATTGTTAATTTTTTCGAAGAACCAACACTGTATTTTCTTGATTATTTCTATCGTTTTCTGGATTCTAATTCATTTAATTGTGATTTAATTTTAATTATTTCTTTCAGTCTACTGGATTAGGGTTTATCTTGCTGCTCTTATTCAAGGAGGTTTAGATGTGTCATTAAATTGTTGTTTTCCGATCTCTCCAATTTGTTGATGTAGGAGATCAGTGCTATAAACTTGCCTCTGAGTAATGCCTTTGCTGTGTCCCAGAGGAGCTGGTAATTTGTGTGTTCATTTTTGTTGAATAGCATGAACATTTGAATTTCCTTTCTAATCTCTTCCATAACCCACTCATGATTCAGTAGTGTGTTGTTCAGCCTCCATTTGATACCGGACTTTCTTTGGTGGCTTTTGGTGTTGAGTTCTAATTTTATTCCCTTGTGGTCAGAGAGGATGCAAGGTATAACCTTAATGTTTCTGAATTTAGACAAGTTTGCTTTGTGGTCTAAAATGTGGTCTATTTTAGAAAATGTTCCATGTGCTGCTGAGAAAAACGTGTATTCTGATGCTGCTGGGTGAAATGTTCGGTAGGTGTCTGTTAAGTCTAGTAGATATATGCAGCTGTTTACATCTGAGGGTTCTCTGCTGAGTTTTTGCCGAGTTGATCTATCTAGTGTGGAGAGTGGTGTGTTAAAATCCCCCACAATTAATATCCTTGGATCTATGTGGGATTTGAGGGAAAATAGTGTTTCTTGGATAAATTTGGTTGCTCCATTTTTGGCAAATAGATATTTGGAATTGTAATATCCTCCAGAAGGAGAGATCCCTTAATTAGTAGTTAGCAACCTTCTTTATCTCTTCTCATGAATTTTAATTTGAAGTCTATTTTATCTGATATTAGTATTTCAACACCCGCCTGCTTATGGTATTTTGGTTTGCCTCCTCTCTCTCCCTATCATGCTCATACAGAGTCCTTTGTAGGTTTTCTAATTTTCCATTTATCATCTTTGCCAGCAGTGTTTCTAGAGTTATTTGGGAACTCTCCTATGGATTATTCATTGTCTGTTGTGTCCCCTGATTATCAAGGTTGGGATTTGAGATACCCGGATTTGCTGTTTTTCTTGTGTTTTTCTGGCTTACTCTGCCCATTTGAGATGAAAATAGCACCAGTTTTGTGCTCGAACACTATCTTAAGGCAACCATCAACCAAAGTCTGAATTTGTACAGTCAATACTCTACAGATACAATCTAGTTCAACAGATACATCTATTCAACATCAAACAACTATATGTTAATGGGCTTCGAACGGCAAAGAAGAATTTGGAAAACCAGAAATTATTAAGGTTAGGGAGAGAGGTGGGTAAATAATAGGTATAGACTGGTGTGGGGAGGCACAGGTAGAGTTAACTAAGTCCTAATCTCAATGCAGGAAATAGGTTGGGTAGGATGAAAGTAGAGAGAGAGAAAAAAAGAAGAAAGGGAAAGGGAAAAGAAATGAGACCCCAAAAAATAGAAAAATAAAAATTAATAATATTATGGAGATCGGAAAACAATCTATTT
>NW_027203707.1:0-59551 GCF_024711535.1 Dipodomys merriami | reverse complement strand
AGAAGATGCAGAAAGTCACAGGAAGGGGGAAATATTTTTAGCTTTTCTTACCTTAAGCAAAAATTGGTTCTACTTCCCAAACACAAGATTCCTCTAACATTCTCAATCATTTCGTGTTGCTGGAAGGTTTAGACCAACTTTTAGGAGTGGAGGAGAACTGGGTTTAAGAATAAGCCAGAGACTATCAGCGGGAACATGAGGCTGTGGTTTGGTGTACAGGAGTAATGGTCACAAATGATTGTATCTGCCTATTTACTAATCCTTAATCCTATTCTCACTATCATTTCTGGCATGTGATCTCTCAAACTAACCCTGATCGTGCCATATATAGAATTACTAATTGTAGAGCACATGGGCAGCAAAGATGGCACTGAGAGGGAGTTGGTGGGCAGAGCCCAATTTGCTTTATGTTCTGTGCGTAACCAGCCTGTGGAAGCTTAGGTGCATGATAGGGTATGACCTTGACAGTGATTGGTTCCTCTTCCTCCCCTCCCATGCCACCTGGTCTTTTTTGCTTTAAAAACTGCTTGCTCTGTGTTAATAAACGAGGTTTCCTCACTTGAGTTGACTCCTTGCTGTGTCTGATTGTCTCCCGAGCTAAGGGAGGCTGGAGAACCAGCTAGTGGGGGACTTACCATTCCTTGGACCCCGTCCATCTTTTGTGGGACAGACGAATATCAGACATCTGGCGCCACAAGTAGGGCACAAAAGGAAAAGACACCGGTCAAGGCAAAACAGTCTCTCAGGGTAAGTGAAACCCTTACTATGGGTAATGCTATCTCACAGAAGAAGGAGGAGGAGGCAACATTAGGCCTAGAAGGAGTAAAGTAGGACTTGGGAATTGAGAAGGAAAAGGAATGGGTCAAATTGGAGGGAGAATGCACTGAGACATGCACAGTGGAAGTCAAAACGAGGGTGAAAGTTACCCCCTCTGACTCAGGTCCCCCTGATAGTCGTAGGCTCCCTCCCTATTCCCCCGATTGGGTGGGGGGGAATAGGGTAAGACACCCTACAGGACATGCGAGAGGGACCTGCAAGACTTGGACTCCTACCAACGATCCATGTAGGAGCTGAGGTCTGGGGAAGTAACCTACTCAGAGGCCTACCCTGGAAAGGAAGGGCCACCTGGGGGCCTGGAGCCTAGGCCACAGGATTTACATCCCCAAGTGTATCTGGTCAATCTGGCACCAGGAGCAAACAGGCCCTTGGAATGATATCCATGGGAAGCTAAGGATCTTAAAGAGCTCTACAAGGCAGTGGTGGAGGATGACCCGAACTCTCCTTGGGCCCAGACCCTATTACATGACATTGCTTATCACCCATGTGTCCATAAGGACGCTGGATGTAGCCAAAGCTGTTCTCACCAGTTCTCAGTTGATTTAATGGTGTGCTTTCTTTAAGGAGTAATGTAGAGTGAGAGTGGAGAATAACTGGCAGCCTCAACCCGCAATACCTTTTACTTATGCCATGTTAACAGGGACTGGAGAAGGGTACTCCACTGGTGTCCAACAGGCCACAATACCTGGCCCATACTGTGACCAGGTGAGGCAGGCAGGACTTGCCAGATGGTACAAACTGGATGATGGGCCCACTGAGACCCCCATAGCAGGAGTGAGGCAAAAACCTGGTGAGCCTCTAGCTGAGTTTATAGAATGAGTCCAACAGAGCATTCACTGCAAGCTACCAGCAGGGAACCTCTGAGATCAGTTTGTAAAGCTGCTGGTCTGGGAAGGGATGAATGCAGACCACCGCATGTCCTGTGCAGGATTGAGAAAGAGTTCCCTGAGCAGATGGGTGGTGGCCTCCCAGAATGTGGACAGCAACAGCACCAGTCCCAATCATTAGCTTTAGCTTTACATGCTCAGACATCTGAAATGACTGAGGCTATTACCCAGGCGCTGGCAGCCCAGGGCCAAGGGACCCAAAGACCATCTGGGAGGGGTCTCTTATGGGCAGGAGGGGCAATTTAAGAGGGACTGTTTACAACAATCCCCCTCCAACCGGCCGGGGGGGGGGACCAAACCGCCCCCTACACCCTGCCCCAGGTGCAGGAAGGGATACCTTTTGAAAAAGGATTGTTGATCCAAGTTTGATTTAGATGAGAAGCCTTTAAACTAGGGGAGGGGCATCCTCCAGCCCTGTTTACTCAAGGAGTAACCCCCTCTGCTGCGAGGCACAGGCAGCCTCGCAGCAGGACGACCCAAGCCCATTGGACCGTCCCCCTAGTGGAAGGACTAAGCCCTAAAATAAGTATTCTCATAGGAGGAAAGAGGTTTCACTGCTTAATTGACACGGGGCGAAATCAAACCATACTCAGGGAGGAGGAAGTGCCCTTGGATTGGAAGCTTGTACCTGGGCCCCCTATTTTGGGGGTAGGGGGCAACTCCCAATCCAAAGAGATGGTTGCCCTTATGAAATGGACTAACCCAGATGTAGAACAGGGAAAGATATGCCCTTTAGTAGCAAACAGCCTCACTGCCAATTTACTAGGGCAAGACATGCTAAGACAAATGGATGCTGTGGTCATTATGGACCATCAAGCTTCCTATGATGATATCCTGGATGGGGAAGAAGCACAAAGGCTTAAACAGGATCTAGAGGGAGTTAAGAAAAAGGATTTTTTAAATTTCATAATTACAGAGAAGAACATAGGGGAACCGCTTGGGTGCACCCCCAATCCTAAAGGCCACTGTTCCCCGAGTACCTCCCATCAGTTGGAAGCCTGGAAGCCCTGTCTGGGTGGAACAGTGGCCATTGACCAAACCTAAACTTGTAGCCATCCATCCTTTGGTGGAGGAACAAGTAAACTTTGGGCATATAGCCCCTTCTATGAGTCCTTGGAACACACCTGTATTTGTTATTCAAAAAGTCTCCGGGGCTTGCCATGTGCTCCAATATCTACTTAAGGTAAATTAAAGGATGGAGCTAGGAGGAACGCTCCCAAGAGGCATGCCCTGGACTCCTGCTATACCTTCAGAATAGACCTTGGTTGTGATTGATATTAAAGATTGCTTTTTTTTTTTTTTTCTGTCCCCGTGCATCCAGATGACTGCAAGAAGTTTTCTTTTTCCATCCCTTCTCTTAAATTTTTCCAGCCTGATCGGAGGTTCAAATAAACGGTGCTGCCACAGGGAATGTCCAATAGCCCAGCCTTTTGCCAACAATACTTGGCCACACTTTTAGGGCCTGTTCTGGGTTCAGATACCTCCCTTGCCTATGCCTACATGGATGATATAATTCTTGGACACCAAGACCTGAGCCGCCTGGAGGGCCTTCTGGCCCAGGTTCTTGCCATATTTAAAAGGGGAGGGAGTTTACCATAGCCCTCACTGAAATTCAAAAGGTACCTCCTGTTAAGGTGCTTGGAACCCACTTTACCTTGACTCAGGCCAGACCCCTTAAGCCTTTGCTGGATATTCTAGCCTCTCTAACCTTAACCCAACTTCAGAGTCTTTTAGGGGAAATCAATTGGCTGTTACCATGGGTTCCTGTCCCTAAAGATAGTCTTGTGCCCTTATTTGCTCTACTAAAAGACAGGACGCCCCAAGAAGTTATTACAATTACATATATCCATTGGGCAATATTTTTGCAGTTCCAAAAAGCCCTGGATAAATGTTCCCTAATGAGGTATTTTATTTTTGAGCCCATTTTCCCTTTGGTTGTTTTCAGGTGTTACATTGATTTTTGCAGTTTTAACTCAAACAGGGGAGCCATTCGAGTGGGTTCACACTCCCCTTGGGGGCACACCTCAGGTGTACTCTCAGGCAGACCAACTTGCAGATGCTATTGTCAAGGGAAGGACCCAAGCCCAAAGGCATTATGGCCTTGACCCTCACTTCATTGTTTTTCCTTTTCAGATGGCAGATGTTGAGTGGCTCGCTCGAGCCAATGCTCGTCTTGCTCTCTCCTTGGAGGGGTTTCGAGGCCAAATTGACTGCCATTATGGGCCATCCAAATGGACTGTCATGTTATGTCGACTTCCCCTCAAAATACCATCTCTATTTTCTCCTACGTCTATTCGTGGCACCCTCCATGGTTTTACTGATTAAGGAAAAGCAGGCTCTGTGTATGCAGACTTTGAGGAACAACAAAAGACCCCAAGCCAACAAAGATTTCAGCCTTCTTAAGGGTCAGCACAATATAAAGAAATGCTAGCCATAATTATGGCCCTTCAGGACATTCAAAAGCCCTTTAATTTGTATTCTGATAGCCTATATATGATTAACTTGTTCCCTCGTATTCCCCAGGCACACATTAAGCTGGATGAAAACCCTATTTCCCCTCTTATGGTTACCCGTATGAGCCTATTAGAAGAGCGGGGAGCCCCCTATTCATATTCAACATTTGAGAGAGCATTCAAAATTTCCTGGGTTTTTATCCCTAGGCAATAATTTGGTAGACCAGTTAGCTACTGGCCCACAACCATTAAAGTTACAAGAGGCTACCTGTTTGCATGATTTAACCCACATTAATTGGAGAGGTTTTCAGCATAGATTTCCTCAGATTCCTGTAAAGGACATAAAACGGATAGTACATACCTGTACAACATGCCTGCCCTTCTTAAAAGTATCCCCATTACAACCACCAGGGTTAAATCCCAGAGGCCTTAAACCTAATGTCCTCTGGCAAAGGGATGTTACTAATTTCCTAGCCTTTGGTAAGTTTAAATATACATTTGTCTCTATAGATACCTACTTAGGAGCATGCTGGGCCACAGCACATACAGGAGAAATAACTAAATATTCATAAGCACATTTTCTTCAATGCTTTGCCACCTTGGGTCTACCAGCACAAGTTAAAACCGATAATGGACACTGTTTTGTTAGTAAAGCAATGTCAGATTTTTTGACAAATGGCATATTAATCATACTACAGGAATTTCCTATATTCCCCAAGGCCAAGCAATTATAGAAAGAAATCACCAGTGTCTTAAGGATCAATTATTAAAACAAATAAGGGGAGTTAGCCCCCATATACAGATACAGATAGATTTGTTTACCATTAATATTTACAATTTTTCAAAAGGGGCAACTGAATCCAGATTTCAGAAGCACTGGGAACAACTAAACCCTAAGCCCCATCTGAAAGTCAGGTGGAAGGACCCCCTGACACAACAATGGAGAGGTCCTGACCACGCCATGGGCAGGAGATTTGGATGTGTTTTTCCCAAAGGGGAGACAGTCCCCATTTGGATCCCTGCCAGGAACCTTAAGTTTTTACCCATTTCCTCTGTACAGGAGGATACCCAAGGATAAACTAACTAACAAGGAAAGAAAAAGGGCTATGGTGGCCAAGGCTTGTATTTAAAAGAGGAAAGCCAGAAAGATAATTACTAACCATCCCCAAGGGCAACCAGACCTTGAGAATCTCTAACAATTGCAGATGGTGATACTCCAGCTGTTGGCTCTCCTGACCCTCCCAGTCTGGGATATGGCCCTACGGAATCTGCATCAACCTCAACGGGTGACCTGGGCAGTGATTAGTGGTGGCAATGCAGAAATCATCAAATATCTTGTCTTTAGATCTTTTTCAACCCCACCGGCAAATAGCCAGATTAGAACAGGCCCCACCTCTGGATTCTGAAGAGGCAGACTGCTATTCCATCCTTGACTAATGTTAAAGAACTGCTAATGACATTGCTTGGCCTGGTAATGCATTTGCTGATGGTTTTTCTATGCTTTCCTTGCATGATACGTGCACTGCAAAACTCTTATGAGCTTAGCCAAACATTTACATATGATCAAGCTCCAAGTGAATGAATTTCCCCCGAGAGGAATCACGGCCAGAGATGGGTAAGAGGGGGTGTCAGTCTGACCAACGTAAGACAGGGCCTTTCGCTTCACTCTGAAGAAGTTCCCGATGACGGGTAAGGCAGACAATGTGATCCACCCAACCTAATACAGGGGGGTTCGCTTCTTTAAACAAAGACAGGGGAGATGTTGGGAGCCATTGGGAGCTGACAGTAAAGCTCAAAGGACATCTTGACCCTGTGCTCGGTTAAAGGCATGTACAAGGAACTGGCTCATTTTAAAGACACCATGTGCCCAGGATTGGTTTGCTATGTCTTCAGTTTGTTTTAAATGTTCCATGTTTTTCTGGAATATAGTAGAATGGCCTGAGTGTGGGAGCCCACGAGGATTCACCATGCTGCATGTGTGGAACTCCCAATACCCAGGCTGCTCCTATGTTCTGAAGAGAACAACCTTACAAGATACTGACTTTTATATGTGCCCAGGAATTAATTGAACTGCTTCAGGCATTTCTAACGGTGGTGAGACTGATGTTTATTATTGTTCTAGGTAAGGATGTGAGATAACTAGGACGGGCTCTTGGATCATGAACAAGGGCCCTCCCTATCCTTGTCTGGCAAACCTCGACCCCCAGACTTGCCTTGAAACTCCTGAGTGGCCAATGCTATCCTTATCAATGTAATCCTGTTAAAATAACCTTGACAAAGGAGGGGAAAAGATAACTAACTGGGAGGTGGGTCTGCCA
Source organism: Dipodomys merriami (assembly GCF_024711535.1). Classification (NCBI taxonomy): domain Eukaryota; kingdom Metazoa; phylum Chordata; class Mammalia; order Rodentia; family Heteromyidae; genus Dipodomys; species Dipodomys merriami. Next base: position 53,056 of record NW_027203707.1, on the reverse strand, counting down.
TTAAAACAAAAAAAGCAGAATCTGTAGAGCACATGGGTAGAAAAGATGGTGCTGAGAAGGAATTGAGTGGGCAGAGCCCAATTTGCTGTATGTTCTGTGCGTAACCAGCCCATGGAAGCTTAGGTGCATGATAGGGTATGACCTTGACAGTGATTGGTTCCTCTTCCTCCCCTCCAATGCCAGCTGCTCATTTTTGCTTTAAAAACTACTTGTACTGTGTTAATAAATGAGTTTTCCTGCTTGAGTTGACTCCCCGCTGCTAAGGGAGGCTGGGGAATGGGCTAGTGGCCACAGTTACCTTTCCTTGGACTCCGTCCATCTTTTGTGGGCCAGATGAAGACCCGAGAATTAATGCTAGATCTATTATGTTGGTTTTTCCTGCCTGTTCTGGAGGTGTTGGTCAGGGATCTCTGGTCTTATAAAAAGTTACTGAAGAAAATTTGAAGTAATGTATTTTGCTCAAGGTTGTATGTGTTTTACATATTCTGAAGTTTTACCTAATGTTATCCTTCTTGTCACAATCTGCTCAAAGAAGTATTTCACTTTGGAAATTCCTTTTGGGAATTGACGTCAGTGAAGCATAAGCACTCCTTTCAAATATCTTATAGAAACATGTTCAAACAATTTTTATCTTCTGCACTTCCTTTTGTGTTTGCAACTTTTAAATTGTTACTAACAGGGTTACACTCCACTTGGTTTATTTGTTATGGACAAATGCCAATTTCTCCAGTATAATAATGAGCCTGCTTTACACCATTTAAAATGAGACTTCCTAAACACGTATTCTGAAACAATTGGTAAAATATATTTTAATACAATCCAATGCCACTTTTTCTGTGCTAATCCTCCTTCTTAAATTTAATTCCTGGGCACTGACCATGAGCTTCTTTTGCCAAATGCTAATGCTCTACCAGTTAAGTCACATCTCTACTGGCAACTATTTTGGGTAATTTATTGGAGATCAGAGTCTCCCAGACATTCCTCCCACAGCTGTCTTCAATCTATGATCCTAAGGTCTCAGACATTTGGGTAACTTGGATTAAGCAACCATAGCCCAGTTACAATGCCATCTTTTAAATAAAGATTATATTTTAATAAAATAATCTGAAATAGAAAATTTTGAAATTTTAAGGAGGTATGTTCAATCACTAGTATATATGAAAATAGTCCAAATCACAAAGCAAAAATAAAATATCCCACCTTGAAATCTATAATACTCCTGACCTCAAGCATTATGAATATAGACACAGCTTACAATAAATTCTTTTAAATTATTTTTCTGTTTTTATTTTCTTTTTTGCCAGTATTGGGCCGGAATTGTGGGTCAGGGGGCTATCTCTCAGTTGTTCAGTTCTAGGCTAGTGCTCTACCACTTGAGACACAGTACCACTTCTGGCTTTTTCTGCTAATGTGGCGCAAAGGAATCAAACCCAAGGCCTCATGCATGCAAGGCCAGCACTCTAAAACTGAGCCACTTTCCCAGCCCTCTTTCTAAATTGTTTGAAGAAACATCGTGGTGATGTAGAAAAACCCAATATTAATGTGTAAACATTGCTTTTAAATGATTCATATTGTCTTTCCTAACACAAACAACCTAACTGATGTGTACAGAGTAGATTTTCAGTTTTGGTAAATGTCAATGTAAAGTTCATTTAATTTTATATTATGAGTTTCCATTCCACAATATTGTATTTTAAAATATACAGAATTGTGGATAATAGCTTTTCCTGTGTAATAAAACAACTGAAAATATAAAATGACAAAGCTATTTATTTGTTTTAATTTTTATGTATCTAGATTCTGGGGTGTCCTCGCCTTAGTATTTTGTGCTAGTATTGTTTAAGTAACATATTAGACTTTAGTGTTCTCCTTCCTTGGATGTAGGTGGCTAATTGGCATTGTGTCACTCCGATTACTAGTATTTTAAGGTGTGTCTTTATTAAATCGTGTATATCCAGCAATATCGCCATAGTTTTTCATATCAATGTTTAGGAAAGTGAGGGACTTCTCAAACTGGTGTTTATATCTTTTTTACTGATGTCCATTTGGACAAAGCAGGTTAAATGGCAAATTGCGCAGCATTGCACAAGGTTGTTCTGAGTATTTGTATACAGAAAAATATTTGTATGCTTGACAACCATAATTGAAATTATAACAAGAAATATCTATTGGATGCATTTTTCCTGTATGAGTTTGGTGAACAGATATGGAATATTCACATACATTTTTCTATGGTTATTAATTTTGTTGATGAATGAGGTAGAGCACAAATTCTAAATTGAGTCCTTAGGATAGTTTTGCATTAATAAAATGTACTTCATACATCCCTAAGTGTATTTCAGTAATAACTAATTGTACTAAAGTTGGGATGTGTTTTTTCTTTCAATTATTCATTTATTTTGTGGGAACATTATTTTTAAAAATCCTATATGTATATTAACCTAGAAATTAATTGCTTTTAGCCTATCTACCAACTAATAGATTGTGGATTCACCTTTAGTGAAGAGTTTAATGCTCTACTTGACACAGAAAAAATTCTTTTCCCCAGAAGGCTTTATGATTTTCCAGTTCATTTAGAATATTTTCAACAGGAAAATCTGGGGCTAAATCACAGAGGTTCTTTCCTGACTACCTCATTTGCCAATCTCCCAGCCATGCTTCCAGAATCTTCTGATCATTGTCAACATCAAGAAAGAATGAAAGGATCTCTGGTGAGGTGTTTTTTTTTTTATTTCTCATGTTTTTACATTGCATTTTATGTCCCTAAGGGTGTCCAGGCTTGAAAAGGACAAAAACAATTTCAGCTTTAGGAACATGTTTCTAAATCAGATAAAGATGACTTGTAGATTAAGTAATTATAAAATCTTATATTCTAAGTTGAGTGCAGATCTGTTTCCATTTGTGTCTTCTTATTCTGATATGAGAAAAGGTGGTAACATTTGTTATGTGATTCAATGACACCAAGTAGGTGACTTCTGGAAGATGAAGATTCACTAGCACCTTGTCAGAGATCACATCCTCATGAGCAACACTGAACTATCTTAATGAAGTTTTACAAGAGTTGCTGAAATAATGTGATCCCATACAATTTTGGATGTGGTAGGGGACTGAGAAAGGTGTGTGTACTTAAATTACTGTCCTTACATAGTTTTTGGATTGTTCCATGGTCCTTAGCTTACCTGATTCTTAGCCTATGTTTGATAATATAATCTGTGGCCTTTCTAGAAATCTGTCTGTCTGATTCTAAGGTATCTTTACAAGACTATTTTTCTATGGTTTTCTCTGTTCATTCTGTTTCCTGCTTATTAGATTTCTTTACGTCCTTCTTTCTAATTTGTCTCTTTTTCTCTCTGTCTCTTTCTCTCATTTCCTCTTCTCTCCAATTATCTTTTCGTTTTTTCTTCAAATGCTCTATTTGGGAACCAGTTTTTCTTATTGATCAATTTTCCTTTGCTGATATGTCTCTTAAAATGGACATTTCTCTTACCATTGTAGAGGAAAATTGTTGTTAACCATAATCCGACATAGTTATATATTAATCTGGAGCCAAAGAAAATCAGACAAACACATATATAAAGAAAAAGAGATTGCTGGGTCATAGGGGAGCTCTATGTGGAGTCTTTTGAGCACCAATCCCACTTTTGGGTATTTACCAAAATGTTCACAAACAAAACCACACTAAAGGTACCAGCACGACTATGTTTATTGCAGCATTATTTACCATAGCTAAAATAGGGAACCAACCCAGATGCCCCTCAGTAGATGAATGGATCAAGAAAATGTGGTATATATACACAATGGAATTCTATGCCTCCATAAGAAAGAATGACATTGCCCCATTTGTTAGGAAATGGAAAGACTTGGAAAAAATTATATTAAGTGAAGTAAGCCAGGCCCAAAGAAACATAGGTCCTATGGTTTCCCTTATTTGCAATATATAGTATATGTCTGAGTCAAGCAGAAAAGGCCAGATAAGTTGATGTTAGGGAAATGAACCTTAAGATATGTATTCAAATGTTTTTTTTTCTTTCATGCAATTGTTTCTAACACATTTATTAGATTATTTCTTTGTTGCTTTGTATGTCCCTCCCCCATGATATAACCCCTACTTTCACTGTATTTGATGTTGGTATAATTTGTGTAGAGGAAGGGAAAAAACAAATCGTTTAAATAGGGATACAAGTGTACCTATTGCAACAATGAGATGCACAAGTCATTATGTCGAAAAAGAATTTTACAACTTTTTTGGGCTGGGAGGAGGTTTGGTTGGGGGGGGGCGGAGGGAGGATGGGAAGGGGAAACAAATGAAGAGGCTACAATGCTTTATAAGAGTGTACACATTATCTTGCCCATATAATTATAACCCCTCTGTACAGCATTTTCACAATAAAAAAGCAGAAAAAAGCAAAAAATAAATAAATATAAAAGAGAGATATAGTGAAACATGGGTTCCCAAGGCTAAGTAGCACTTGGGCCTTGAGTCTCTACAATCAAACATTTTTTTCTTGAATTTACATAGAGCAAGTAACCATGGATACATGAAAAAAAATAAAGCATCTAGCTAGGTACGAGTTACTCACACCCATAATCCTAGCTAATCTGGAGGCAAAGATATGAGGATTGCAGTTCAAAGCCAGCAGAGTCAGGAAAGTCATTGAGACACTCATCTCAAATTAATCACCAGGAAACTGAAGTGGTGCTATGGCTCAATTGGTAAAACAATAGCCTTGAGTTGAAGACCTCAGGAACAGTACTGAGGCCTAGAGTTCAAGCCCCATGACCAAGAAAATAAATAAAGCATCTATATTAATATTACCATCAGAGCCGAAACAGAGTTTGTGAGAGACACTTTTTTCCCTTGTTTTGAGAGAGGAGACTGCAACCAGACAATGTCTAGACCTGATATACACATCACCTTTGCCTTCAAGGTCAACAGCACTGAAAATTCAGCATTTCCAGCACTAAGGAAGGAGTGTGACACTCCAGTCTCTTAACTCTCTCAAGAATTGTCTGTTTTAACCCTTCTGTGGCCAGCTCTCAGCATTCTGAGATGTCAGGGTGGACTTGCCACCTCATAGCATTTCCACTTTTAGCTCAACTTCAGAGTTCTCTGCAGACAGTTAATAGCAACAAAAAGATTTTCCTGACTCTATTTTCTTTTTTTGGCCTAACCTCATTTGATGTGACACGGTTTCAAATTAAATATTGTATTTTCTTTCTAATAAATTTAACTGTTGTTCTAACTGCTGTAGATTTTCTTCAAAGGAAGTAGTTTAGGCTAGCACATTGCATGGAGGAATTTTTTTCAAATGACTTTAATTGTTATAACAGAGGTGATATACAGAGAGATTCCAATTATGTGAGTCAGTTAATGAGTATATTTCCTTTCATACACTGTCTTCCATTCCCTCATTCTCTCCCAGTTCCTCCCTTGCATCTATGCTCATGAGTTATATAGTTTACTTCATCAATGTCTAATGACCTCCACTACTACACTTTTCCACCCTATTTGCCTTGAGTTCTACAGCTTTCCCTGTGATGAGCAGACTACCAAAGAAGGAATACAATTCTGAATTTAGGACAGAATGGTTATAGTAAAAGAGACCTATCTCAGCCATTCAGAGATTAGAAATGTGGAGAAATATCTTCAGTTATGTAGGTCAAACATGGAAGAGAATGTGGCAAGCCCAAAGCCAAATGCCAAAGGGAGAGAAATTTAACAAAATACCATGAAGTTGAAACAAGTTTTAAAAGGGAGAGCTGGGCTTAATGGGAATAGGGCAGAAGAATGGAGATGGAAATGGTTGACTAATACAGTCATAACCCTCAATGTACATATTTGAGAATATAAATAGGAAACTTGAAGGGAAAATGGGATTGGGGTAAGTGAAGGAAGAAAAATGGAAAGTGTGAAAATGATCCAGATGCATTGTACATTGAAATGCACATGTACACTCTCTTCAACACTGACATGATGAAACGAAATCCCTTTGCACAACTAGCTAAAAATTAAGTTTTTGAAGTTTTAATATTGAGACCAGAAGCATAAGCATTTAGAGATAAATTAGAGGATTGCATCGACATATTCTTGAGGCTTGTGCTCCTTTCAATATACAAAAATTAATAAGTGTCAAATCTACTGCAAATGTAAATTTTATTTTGTAAATTCGTTTTGCAAATTACTTAGAATATACAGAACCAAATAACACTATTCCTTCCCTTCCAATAAAAAAGTCTTATTGACCTTTAGGTTGCTCAGTTGTTTCTAAATATCTTAAAGTAATGCATTGGAACTAATTTCATTCTACATTTAATTTTAACTTTTAAATCACTAAATTCTTTTAAAATCCTCTCACTTTGATACAGGTCTGGATAGATAACTGATGTGGGTAGAATCAAAATTACATATATGCTTACCTAATTTTCTCACTTCTGGGCCATAGAATACAGATGGTCCTTGTTAGGAAAATGGAGGCGAGTGGAAAAGGAATAGGATGGACTTGATCATCAACAAACAAGGACTGTTTATTGATGAACAGTGAGGGGCACAGCCTTTCCAGTGGGTTTGGAGGTTGTGTGAGGGAGCTGGGACAGGATCAGGAGGTAGAGGTTAATGAAAAGCTCCTAGGTCAAGAAAGGTGGGGGCCTTTCAGTTGGGACCACAATGGGATGTGTACAGCTGGGCTTAGGTGGATTGCCCTTCCTGTAATTCAAAGGAGTTCACAAATACCCGGGATTTAGGGTCGGGGTCAATTCATCATATTCCATCTTGATAGAATGTTAGGGCCAAGAGGTGAGAGGCAAGTTCTTCATATAGGGTCTTTGAGACATAAAAAGAATTGTGATGAGTGGGAGTATCATGGAGTTATGAGAACAAAGCAGATTCCCATCATTTGTAACCCTGAAGGAGTATAAAATGTGGAGGGGCATCATGGTCTTTTCTGGCTATTTCCTGCTGGCATGAGGGTTTAAAGGAGTCACTGGGCTGGGGTCTTTCAGGTCTGTGTTGGATCCAGGGCAGTGTCAGCAAAGCCTCTGGTTGCCTGCAGTAATAGGATGGCCTTGACTTGGTCCCAGATCCTGAATGAGGACTGTTATCCTGTTAGAGAGAAACTTGAAAATGATGAGATCAGTCAAAAGGCTAACAAGGTGGCAGGACTAGTTCATATGAGTGACACAGTAAAACAAACCCTGGGCACAAGCCATAAATGTTCCATTTGTATCATGAGCCCATAACCAGTCAGAAGTTAGGCCTGGATTGGAGAAGTTAAGGGCCTGGTGTGAGACCTTGATCATTTCCTATCAATAGCAGGTAACAAAGGCAAGAATGTAAATTCCTGTCCAGTTAGAAGTTAGACAGATACAGACAGTAGATGGACAAGCTTCTCAACTTGTGTCTATTGACCGCTTGGCTCTGGTTAATATTGAAAAGGTAGGCACGAAGTGGCTGATGTGACATCATCTCCTCTTATTCTTTTCCACCTTGTCCTGGACGTGTAGGTGCTTGTGGCTTAGATATAGGCTTTGGACTCAAGGCCTGAGGGAATTCCCTGAGCACTTCAGCTCAAAGCTAGCACTTTGAGTCACAAGCTCACTTTTAGCCGTTGGCTCGTTAATTTTTGAGCCTGCTTCCAGCCTGGCTCTTTGCTGATTATAGAGTCTCAGAGGGATTTTTCTGCCCAGGCTGGCTTTGAACTGCAATATTTGCCACAAAAAATCTTTTATTATTTCCAATTAAAGCAACCAGAAATTAATAGGAACAAGTAGAGCTTACATGCATCCTGTCAAGAATTGATCAACAAATACTTGCCAGAACTCTACAATGACAAAACTCAATTGATGGGATGAGAGTTTGAGCACAGCTTGGATGCCTGGAAAACCTGATAACCAATTTTACAAGAGGCTGTCCTGGCCTACACATGTTTTAACACCATAACAATGCAGCTGGCTTTCTCAGGTCAGGCTTGGAAAGGTTTCCAGAGAGTTTTCCAGGAGTCTTAGTTTTTGTAAATCTAAAGCAGTCTTTTACCAAGAATCAGCTGTGTGTGATGGAGTCAGTCAGAAGTCCAATCTACCATGCTGGAGGTAGGATAGTCCAAGCAAGATCTTGGCCAGAATCTGTCCCTCGGATGAATTGTCAGATCTCCTGCTTTGTTGCTTACAAATTTATACAAAGATTGGTTAAGACACTTGACTTTAGATGGACATAGAGAATGACATGATAGTTTTAATGTAAATCACAGCCAACAATTACATACAAACTTTTACTCATAAACTGTCTTTTAAGGCATATTCATACCATCTTCTACATACTCAAATTTTCTGACAGAAACAAATATGTGGAACAAACATTTTTAGAAAATTCTTACCTCCTTACTGGTGTTTATCCTCACAGCTGGCTAGGACTGAACTGGGTCTCACTACTTTTACTACTACCCTTGAAAAAGATGTTTTCTTATAACAAACAGCACATTTGTTGAGAAATATCACTACCAAGAATTATAAGAAGATAATTTTTACACCGTTTTTATGTATTATAATGAGATTATGTTGAACGTGCTCTCTGTCTCTCTCTCTGTCTGTCTCTGTCTCTGTCTCTGTCTCTCTCTCTCTCTCTCTCTCACACACACACACACTTAAACAAACGTTTTAAGGCGCGTAGGTTTTTTAAAAAATGAAAATCGGCTATAAGATTTTTTGGAATTCCAATGGCAAAGTGATATTGTTTTGACCAATATGATAAAAAACCATGTGTTCAAGGCAATACCAAACAAAATGCAAGGCAAATTTTGACAAACAGAATTTCCACCTTTAAACAAACATTGACAACAAGAGAAGGAACCCTTTAAATCAATTTTGGTGATGAGGTGGTTTAGTATTTTAAATTGAACATTTTAACCATTAGAACAGTGATGAGTAGAGAGGAGATAGGTTGGTGGAAGTGTGGGGGTTGAAGGAAAACCCATCATGTGGTCTTTGTCTCTTGCTAGGTTCAGCTTCCAAGGCATGTAGAGAGAATTGGGGGAGGAGGTGGTTGAACAGGTTTGTAAGGGGAAAAGATAGCACTTTTAACCTGCAGATATTTAAAGGGAGGATGTGGCATAATGAAGTTACTGAAAAGGTAGTTTGAATAATTGGATAAAGTTATTGGAAGAGGTGAGAGGGAGGGATTTTTCTTCGGTAGCCACTTAGAGGAGAAATTAAGAATCTAGATTTTGAAGTGAGTGGGCTCAGGAAAGAGGAAAGGACTGTATTATTGTCTAAGTCCCTAAGAGAAGAAGGATTGGCTTGTTTCTATTATGGGATTTCAGGGTGGTAAAGGGAGAGAGCAGCAAAAGACAGAGGCTGTCCTCATTGTGTTTGTCAGCCAGCCTCAGTCAATAACAGATTAACGAAATGTCCAGACCAGAGGACCATTTAATTATGGTCTGGAAGGGAAGAAGGTGTATTAGCCATAGAAGAGGGTTGAGAAATGTATAAGTATGGAGGGGTTTGTTTAGAAGGATTTTTAACAGGACTCATAGCTTGTTGTTTTACCTTTGGAGGCCTATGCCCACCCCCACCTTGTGTCAGCTACACAAGCATGCAGACAGGCAGGCACAGAGACTGGGGTCAGCAAAAGGAGTTTGCTTGAAACAGATACAGTTTTAGCCTAGAGAATATGGACCAACTGCAAATACCAAGAGTGTAGTTAGAAGAGCAAGGAAGGAGAAAAGGTTCTTTTGTGATGGAGGTCATCAAAGAAAAGAGAGATAGAGGGAAATGGAGAGGGGGAGAGAGACAGATTGAGTTGCTACAAGATAAGGAATTACTTTTTTAGAGCAAACATTGGGTGGCTCCTGGCAGAGAAGGGCTTGGTGAGCAAGGCAGGAGAGTGGAGAGGGAGCCCTCTGGAGTGGAGGTCAGAGAAGGACTTGGTGGACCGAACAGAACAAGCAAAGTGAGTATTTTCTGGAGCAGAGCTTGAGGAGGGCTTAGGTTTAGGGGACCTCAGACTCCTCCCAGTTTCATTGGAGAATTGTTTAAATCAGCAAGAGTAAAACCTAAGGTTCTGAATTTAGGTCAGCAGTGCCATGGTAATGAGACCAGATTTTGGAATAAAAACAAGTCAGTTTTGTTTTTTTATGACTGTAAATCAGTCAGCCCAAAGTCTTAAGTTTAGACAGCAGGCATGCCAATGGGGTGTCTTTGGGAGACAATTTGGAAATTTTGGTAGGACTATGGATCCTGTCCTGATGCTCCAGGCACCGCTGGTGCTTTGGGAAGCCAGACGGATGGATCCCAATAATTAAGAGAGGGCATCCCCAAAGGTCCTAATTAAAGGGTATCAGGGTATAAGGAAAGAAGAGGCTTCTGGAGTCACTGTACCCCACAGACAAGAAGGAAGGGAGGGAGTCCTGCCCTCCTGGGGTCCATGTCAGGTGCCTACACCACAGACCGGGCTAGTTACCTTGTCCTGAAGGCTTTTAGGTATTGGGTGAAGTCAGTCAAACAGTGAAGAGCCACCTGCCTGGAGATCAGAGTCCAGGGACAGGGTAAAGGATAGAGAATAGGGGGAGAGATAAGGCTTTTTCTGAGCTTACGCACGGGGGCAATAATACCTCAAGCCACAGCAGTGTGGCCATCCACTGCTTGCACTGCTTACAAAAGCAAAGGCTGGGAGGTTTTTCAGGTGTCTGTTTAGCCCAAAGTAAGCTCAGAGGGCTCTGTGCTTCTGATGAAGAAAAGCCTTGGAAGGAGGAGGAAGGTAGCAGAAAGGCTCCGTGAGAGGTGGCAAGGAGGTGGGTGGCCCCTTGGCAGAGGGCACCTACTTACTCCTGGTGCGTTTTATCTCCTGGGTGTCAGCACCATATGTTAGGAAAATGGAGGAGAATGGAAAAGGAATAGGCCTGTCTTGATCACCAACAGAAAGGACTCTTTATTGAGGAACAGCCAGGGGCACAGCCCTTCCAGCAGGATTGAGGTTGTGTGAGGTAGCTGGCACAGGATCAGTGTTTTATAGGAGATCTGATCAAGGAGGTAGAGGTTAATGAAAAGCCCCTAGGTCAAGAAAGATGGAGGACTTTCAGTTGGGTCTGAGATGGGATGATTACAACTGGGCCTAGGTGGATTGCCCTACCTGCACATCAAAGGAGTTCACACATACCTGGAATTATGCCTGGAGTCCGTATGGACTTGGGATAATAGGGTGGGGGTCAACCATTCAGGCCAATTGGAAAAAGTTAGTGTTCCGAGCTTTTCTGCATATAAACACTCCATCAACATTTTCTTATTAGAGGATTATTCAAGATTAGCTATATGTTGATTGATAATAACTGAGCTTGACAGAAAGGTGAGGGAAAACTGTCTAGTCTCCAATGAGGTTCTGACTTGTATTTCACAAAGTGTTATGAAAGCACTCAATGAGAAATCTTGTAGCTGCATTTCTTAAAAGTGCTTGCCTAGGGGCTGGGAATGTGGCTTAGTGGTAGAGCGATTGCCTTGCATGCATGAGGCCCTGGGTTCGATGCCTCAACACCACATAAGCAGGAAAAAAAAAACCAGAAGTGGCTCTGTGGCTCAAGTGGTAGAGTGCTAACCTTGAGCTGAAGAGCTGAGGGACAGCTCCCAGGCCCAAAGTTCAGGCCCACGACCGGACCCCCAAAAAAATTTAAAAACAAAAGTGCTTGCCTGGTTACACTTTCTGATAATGTGTCAATTCAAGTACTTCTTGGAGTTCCAAACCATTTAATTTTGCTGTATTAGAAACTTGTTACGTTTTGCGGACAGCTCTTGGTGATGAAATTTGTGCTTTTTAAAATTGCTTTCCCAATTCCATCCACAAAATGCAGACAAAAATTATCTGAAAAAATTCATATCTGTTGATACTGCATATACATTTACTTTCCATTACAAACCTAGAATGCGGTAAAATTTCTCATAGCAATTACACTGCACTAGATTGTGGGCAGTTTCTAATGTAAATAATATATTTATTTTTGTAGAGAATTTGAGTATCCAAAATTTTAATATGCCTGTCATCCTAAAAACAATACCTTGCTGATATTGAATGACAAATATAACTTCCCATAAGTACAGAAATTTTCCTTGTATCTTTTTAATATATATTTTTATTGTAAAGATACTGTACAGAGGGGTTACAGTTACACAAGTAAGGAAATGAGAACATTTCTTATTGAGCATTGTTAACCCCTCCTGTTTTTCCTCTACCATCCCTTCCCTTTACACCACCTCAACTCCTCCCTCCATCCCCCTCTGATAGAGTGTCTTGTACATCCTATTGTTACAATGGATCAACCTGTATCCTTTCCTTATATCTTAAATGAAGAAATGCTGGCTTGTTTCATGCTGATTCTACTTGTGTTGACACACCTAAAGTCACTCCCCAAGTCCAAAAGCACATAAATGAAGTGCAAATCATCTTTTGTCAGTGGTATAATTGTGTTCTACACATTTATTGACAGGATACAAACCTTAATACACATATACATTTGAAGGCATTTGATGTGTGAAAACCCGTCAATATAAAATATAAAGTGATTTTGAAAAAAATAAAAGTGACTCAGAAGAAATTATAAATGCAAAAACAGTCTTTACAGAAACAAATTCTTAGAGATATTTCATGACTTTGAAAAGGATAAAGTGGCTGAAATTAATATAAATTTAGAAGTATGACAATTCACAAAAATATAAAAAGATATTCATGTATATCATTATGTAAGCCAAAGCAGAAAACAAATGTTGTTTAGATGACTTTTTAAAATACACTTTCTCAGGAACTGGGAAGGGTTTCAGTGGTAGAGTGCGTGCCTAGAATGAATGAGGCCCTGGGTTTGATTCCTCAGTACCACATCAGTAGAAAAAGACAAAGGTGGTCCTGTGGCTCAAGTGGTAGCACTAGCCTTGAACTAAAGAGCTAAGGGAAAGCACCCAGGCCCAAGATTTCAAGCCCCACGACCAACAAAAACAAAATCAAAACACAAAAAATCACTGTCTCTCACTTTTGTGACCTCAACTCTGTAAGACGGCTGCTTCAGCCTAGGGCTAAGATTTTAGCTGTGGACACTTAACACTCCTGATTCAGACTCTACTTGAGAAAAATTTTAATGAATATTTTGTTCTTAATTTTGTTCTTTGTAAATTCATATGCACCTATAAAACATGGTGTGGCCATCCCAGTAACATTCTCAAAGTACCTCCTAATGACGACTTACAAAAAGTTGTATTATATTACAACAAGGAAAACAATGCTACAATAAACAAAACCAATCATTAAATATTAATAATTAATAAAATGAAAAATGAAACAATTACCAGTGTTTCCAGTATTTGAAGTATACTACATATTAGGTTTTACTATTTTTTCATAATCCTGTACATTTAAAACTGCCTAAGATTATGATGTTCAATAAGAGTTTTATAGGCTATGAGTAGTCTTTAAAGTTTCCCACTAAGATTATTATTTATGGCTCATCTCATCTGTATATGGCTTATATCATCATTTGTTCCTCGCTAACCTATAAAGTAAGGAAGCCCTAAAGTTTTAACAGAAACTGTGGAATTAACAAAGTCTTAACTCTTCACTCTGCTTCTTTACACAAAGAATTTGCAAATTCTCATTAGTAAAATTTCTATAAACTCTGAAATGTACACACTTAGTAGTGTATGCTGCTACAATAAATCTTAAATACTTTATGGAAAAGTTTTATGACCTGTCATACAGTCTTAATTTTGGCATATATATATAAGCAAATTCCCAAAATTAAAAATATTTAAAACATTAAAACTTTTAACAAACCTTAACACTTGCTTCAATGTTCATTATGAGAGGTTCCTTGTATAGAATAATTGAATTCCTCCTCTTACACATCTCTTGAACAACAAATATCTGGAATTATATTGTTTTTGACATGCCAATCTTGACTTTATTCATAAATGTGTGCTTATATAAGAAACACATGGTTTTAAAATTTCACAACAATTCTTTAGAACTTACTTTTTGTTGAATTGTTTAGTTTAAGAAAATCAATTACACTTTATATATAAAAAATGTTCTGTGCTCAATTCGGCAGCACATACACTAAAATTGAAATGATACAGAGAAGGGTACCATGGCCCCTGTGCAAAGGTGACAAGCAAATTCATGAAGTGTTCCATATTTTTACAACAGACGCTGGAGTGGATGTGGCCAGAAAGGAACCCTACTGCATTTGAACCCTACTGCATTCTTGGGTGGGAGTGTAAACTTGTTCAGCTACTTCGGAAAGGAGTATGAAGGTTCCTCAAAAGATTCCACATAGCGCTCCCCTATGACTCAACAAATACTACTTCTGGGCATTTACCCAAATGATCACAAACAAGACCATACTAAAACTACTAGCACTAATATATTTATTGCAGCATTATTTACCATAGCTAAAATATGGAACCAACATTGATGCCTCTCAGTACATGAATGGATCAAGAAAATGTTATAGATAGATAAATAGATAGATAGATAGATTGATTGATTTCCATTGTGTGTGTGTGTGTGTGTGTGTGTGTGTGTGTGTGTGTGTGTGTGTGTGTGAGAATAGGAATTCTATACCTCCATCTGAAAGAATGACATTGCCCAATTTGTTAGGAAATGGAAAGGCTTGGAAAAAATTATATTAGTGAAGTAAGCCAAGTCCAAAGAAACATAGGTCCCATGGTTTCCCTTATTTGCAATAAATAATATATGTCTGAGATAAGCAGAAAAGGTCAAAAGCTATGTGCATATGACCAGATAAGATGATGTTAAATGAAATGACCCCCAAAGTAAGTACACAAGTGGGTTTTTTCTTGCTTGCTATTATTTCAAACGTATTTATAATGTACGATGTATTTTATTGTTTCTTTATATGTTCCTTGCCCACAGTATAACCTCTGTTTTCACTGTATTTGATTTTGGTGCACCTGAATCTTGTATATACACTTAGCTAATTGGGGAGGGGAAAGAAGAAACAAAATGGTTAACTAGGAATACTGGTCCACCCATTGTGACAATGAGATGCACAAGACACTATGTTGAAAGTTGAACTTTACAATTTAGGTGGGGTTGGGGGGGAGTGTACTTGTAGAGGTGTGAGGAAGGGATGGTGGGGGAAAAAACAAAGGAGGAGGTAACAATGCCTGAGAGGAAATGGACTCATTACCTTGCTCATGTAAATGAAACCCCTCTGTATGGTATTTTAACAATAAAATACATATAAAAATGTTCTGAGATGGAAAAGTTTATTTCCCCTATTATACCCATATAATATCATTAACTAAGAAATTAATGCAAAACACTGACGTGAATAAGTGTGTGAGTGTGTGTATGTGTGTGTGCCTGCATGTTGGCGTGCTCAGAGTTTGAACTTAGGGCTTTAAGGTCTTGCTAGGCCTTTCCCCTCTAGTTTGGTGAGCTAGTATATTAGCTACATCTCCATTCATGCTCTTTTCTAGTTCATTAAAATTTTTGAAAAATAATGTCATGATTTTTTGCTCTGATTGGTTTCCAAATGTTATCCACAAAACTCAGCCTTCTGAGTACATATCCTGAGTAGTCAGGATTACAAGGGTGACCAACCAGCACAAGGCTTTCAGAAACATATTAAATGTAGAAGAAAATTTACTTCATGAGTGCTTGTTTTATCATCTACATTTAAAGCATTTTGGAGTGATTATATGTGAATTTATTTCGTTTTTGGAGTCTTAAAAGACAGTACGTGATGATATTTAAAAATTTTACTACTTTTTAAAAAGGAAACTGGAAATGTGGAACAGAAGAAATTTGGCTCTCTTTGGACCTCAATTTATAAGCTCATCTCTGTGCATGATAACCCAATGTCACCAACACAGTCTGTGTTGAAGACAAAATGTGGCAGAAAACAACCACCCTTGGCAACAATTGCTATGGTATTATTTCTTGGACAATATGTATATTGAATTGAGTGTGTAAGAGAATGGAGAATTTTACCTACCTTTTTTGTATTGCTGAAAGACTTTTGGAAACTTTGATTTCCTTCCTCATTGTGTGTCTTTGGACCGTGCACTTAGTGCCTTTAATTACAATTTTTCCCAACATTATAATGGTAATAACATTAGCATTACAGCAAATATTATCTTAAGAATTAAGAGGCATGACACTGGTGAAATACTTAAGTTTCTATGAATAAGCTTTGAGTTTGGTCAGCAATTTTTAATACTAAATATAATTCCATATGTATTACAGAAACCATTACATGTAGAGAGAAACCAGAACTAATGTTATCAATTGACTGTGATCGGCTTTCAAGGAAGCCAGGTGGATAACTTCTCATGCTGTAATTCAAACTGGTTATCTTGTCTTGATATTGTAAAAATATCAGGGACAGAATAATGAAGAAATGTTGTGCACTGAGCTGAAGCGCATATGAAAATGTGCAAAACTGATAAAACGTAAACTTATCTGAGCAGTATATTGTGTTACGTCATTTAAGTTACATTGCAAAGATAGGGAGACCTAGAAGAATGAATTCTCCTTTTGATACCCTATCATAGGGACTTAGAAGGACGAACTTACCTCATGCTTGAAGAGGCATCATCGGATGAGAGGAACAGTGTTTTTTTGTTTGCTTCCTTCCATTTATTCTTCAGTTTGAAATCTGAACTACTTGAAACTGAAGGAAACCAAGGGAAATCAGACATGCAGGCTTTGGAAAGAGCAATAAACATAAAATGAAATAAATATAGCCTTGTAAAAGGTCAAACTAAATTGAGTTTTATAGTCTCAAGTGACCTAAGCAATATCATGATATTGAAAATTTTAAAATGTTAGGAGTTGCTTAATTTTTTCCTTTCTACTACCTTGAATTAATTATTGATTTTGTATAGAGAGCTTAAAGATGAGATTAACAAGTAACATGAATAAAAATGGACAAAAGTTCTGAATAGGCCTGTTTTCCAAAAAGCCCTGAAAATCACAGTGGGTTTACAAAGTTGTGTTTAATACCATTTCTATGCTGGCTTAGTGAACAGAAGTCATTAGAGAAATGCAATTGAAAATTACTATGATACTACTTCATAACTATTATAACTCTTACAAAAAACCCCAAAAGAACCAGGTGTGGTGGTAAAGGTTTGTAATTCCAAGCATTTAGGAGGTTGGACTAAGAGGAATTGAGTCTAAAGCCAGTCTGGGTTACTTCACCTATTAGAAACATGCACTTTCATAAAACTCAAAAGGCAATAATGTTGGTGAGAGTATGGAGAAAAGAAAATTCTCTACACTCTTGGTCAAAATACAGGCTCATATTCTCGTTGTAGAAATTAGTATGCATTTTCTAAAAAAATGCAAAGTTGAAATATCATCTGACTCACCAATCATGTGATTGTTTCTCTCTGGGTAACTCGTAAATATATTTGTAGTTCATTGTTATTCACATTATTCACAACAGCAGCCAAGATATACTTCGAAGTTAAGTGTTCAAATTCACACAATTAAAGCAACTCTGGTACATGCACAAATACATGTTCTGTTTCATCCTTAAAATAGCAAGATACTTCTCCCATTAGCCACAACTTAAAATGACCAGAAAGATGTAATCTAAATGAACAAAAATTTTGTCTTCCGAACTTTGTAATACTACACACACGCAAACACACCAACCTCAAACATTACGAGAGAATTTTTTTTTAAAGTAAAGCAAACTGGAATCACTAGGGCATTTAGATCACAATGTAGAAGATAGTAGATATGAAGGATAACCAAGTACAGAGTTGTAATGTACAAGATGAGGTTACAGGGGACTACAGTGGCCTTACAAAGGAATGAAGCTAAGTAAGTAGGAGTTGTTCTTCCGAATGAAGCTAAATAAATAGGAGTTGTTCTTCCGAGTAGGGTTTGCTCTTTAAAGTTGTTCTTCCTTCAGTAATGGATGAGATTAATATAATTCTTTAAATATACCTGCCTGTTTGCAGAAATAATATCAAACAATATAGCAATAATGTTCTATGCTCAACATAGAACAAAATGTCAAATTAAAATACATAAGATTATTCTTGATATAAACTAATTATTACAAATAAGGGAAAACCTGAGACCTATGTTTCTTTAAGTCTGGCTTACTTCACTTAATATTTTTTCCAAGATCTTCCATTTCCTTACAAATGAGGTGGTATCATTCTTTCTGATGGAAGCATAGTATTCCACATGCATGTGTAAGTGTGTGTGTATGAGAGAGTGACATTTTCTTCATTCATCTACTGAGGTGCATCTGGGTTGATATCATATCTTAGCTATGGTAAATAATACTGTGATAAACACAATTGTGCTGGTAGCTTTAGTGTGGCCTTGTTTGTTGTCACGTGGGTAAATGCCCAGAAGTGGTATTAGTGGGTAATAGGGAAGCATTATTGTGTACATCAAGGATAATCTTAGTAGATGAGCAGAATAGCTCACTATCTACTTACATATGATCTTTTTTTTTTTTTTTTTTGGTCGGTCGTGGGGCCTGAACCCTGGGTCTGGGCACCGTCCCTGAGCTCTTCAGCTCAAGGTTAGCGTTCTACCACTTGAGACACAGTGCCACTTCCGGCTTTTTTCTGCTTATGTGGTGCTGAGGAATCGAACCCAGGGCCTCATGCATGCAAGGCAAGCATTCTTACCACTGAGCCACCTTCCCAGCCCTACATATGATCTTATAAGGTGATTCCAAGTGAAATGAACTCAAAGACATGTTTTTGTTGTTGTTGTTCTTAATGTAGTATGTGATTTCTTTTTATCTTTTGTGTTTTCCCCACCAATGTTTATCCCCTGTAGTCACTGTATTTGATTTTGATACCCTGGTTATTGTAAATATGTTGATCTGAACTAGGAAAGGGAACGGTGAATAAACAAAATAGTGAGACAAAGGACAAAGGGGGAACCTATGCAAACGAGATATTCACAATATTTTGGAAATAATCTTGGGGGATGTTAGGAAGGAAGAGGGAGTAACATGGGGGAAGTGGTAACAAGTTAGAAAAAAATGAATTCACTAACTTACTTATGTAAATCTAACCCCTCTGTACATTAACTTGATAATAAAATTTAAATAAAAATAAAATACATGAGAGCAGCAATACAGGAGATGAGAGTGGGGAAAATATTGTACTATACAGAGAAAAGTAGAACAGCTGTGGAGTACAGTGATTTCACTGTAACATAGGAAGTGATAAACTAGTATACACCTTTTCACCCTCATGTCAATCACTAAACAGGGAAAACAAAATGCAAACTCAGTAAAACAATAGAGATAAAATAGAAAAATAAACAATTAAGGTGAAGAGATGAATTGGACCAAGAATAACAAATGACACAGGAAGCAAATAAGCTGGTAAGTTTAAAAAATATTACCCATAATAGTATTTTTTACCTCTCAATTTGTTAGAACTATAATTCAAATCACAGTTTAATAATATATTATTTTAATAATGTTATTATTACTGATTTAATATTGAATGTTTAACATATAATTTTAATTTTAGTAGATATAGAAAAGAAGAAAGTGAAACTAATTTTAATAATGTATTTCATGAATTGTAAAATTGAGAAGCATTAGAATTTAAACAAACATATCATTATTTCAATAATAAATCATCATTTCATTTTTGTGAATTAATTTAATAATTCAGTTTATTCTACACTTAGCACTCATCATAACATCAAATAATAAATTATTGCATATGACTCTTGGTATTAGGTGAAAAGGCTCAACACTGTGGTAAAATTCACACCACACATTCTCCAGGCAGTATATGAGGGTATGACTCCTCTTGTCTAGCTTAAATTGTGGAAATTTGATTACTACGTGCATGTTAAATTCCTGTCTAGGAGACATCCATAAAATTATATACATCCATAAAATTATATACAGTATTTCATATGATGCTTATAGAACATATTCATTAAATTTTTATTTTCTGTCAAATAAATATTTGTAGAGAGACTGAATTTCTGAGTAGATGATGGTGTATGTGTGCCAGATAATACATATTGAGGCTTATTTTATATTTCTGACATTGTTTCAATAGTTGGATTTAATTTTCCATAAGGTGTTAAGTGTATTATATTGGATATATGAAAGTAATGAATGTTTATTACATTAATCCATTGTCACTTGTCTAATCCCAAGTATAAATTATCCATGTGTTTGAAGTAATGAAAAAAACAACAGATATAAGCAAGATAAATCTGTCTAATGCCAAGTACAAATTATCCATGTGTTTGAAATAATGAAAATAACAACAAATATAAGCAAGATAAATCAGACTCTAGACAAGTATTTCCTCCTTTATTTTGATAGTTGGTCCTCTTTTACAATACAGTATATTCTTGGGAAAATGTGCTCCACGCTGACCACAACTGAAGAATATTATGATTTGATCTATCCTAAGAGAAAAAAGGAAGGTAATCCTTCCTTCCAAACTTCTGCTCCCAGAGATGTGATCTGTTTTATGGTAGTGACTTGAAAATGAACATTTTTCACAGTCAACTTTGAAAAGCCATCTTGATAGACCATTGTTAGAGAGGATTATTCAAGGTTTTGCAAGGATGCCAGATTGGCTCATTTTGAAACAATGAAAACAGAAATTTAGACAGCTGTTTTTGTTTCTTTAGGAGAAAAACCTATTGAGTATAGGCCAGGGGATCATTGGGACCCAGTGAAGCTACTACCTTGAATAGTAAACCTAGACCTCTAAAAAATATACTCCAGTAAGCACAGCCAGTCAGAGCTGCTATCACAGCCTACATGAAGTCAGGCAAATAACAGAAGATGAGAGCCATTTAACTGATAAAAACATATTTTTATGAGTCAGACTGAAATGAGACTCTAGAGAGAGGGTCAGAAATACTGATTAGAGAGATTAAATTTGTCACACAAAGATTGGAAAATAGAATTCCTTGTAGAACAAATAAATCATAGAAAGCCTGTGCATGTAAGAATATGACAGCAGACCAAATTCCAGAAATGCACATTTTCTTAGAGGATAGCTTAATGAATTATCAATGGAAATCTTTGGATTCTTAAATATTTGACCACATGTGGGAGAAGGCCAATTACTGAAGAGAAAGAAAATGTCATCACTCTGTTAGGAGGTTCAATATCACGTTACGAAGTAATCAAGCACAGACTTGTAATAAAAAGAGAAAAAAATAATTTTTCCAAATGAGGGGCTCATTTGATTTGATTTAGTAGTTCTTGATTTATTTGCTAGCAATTCCCATACAATTGATCCAGTCCCACATCTGAGTTGATATTTACTGAAGTATTTCCACATGAAGGAAAAGAGAAAATTTACAAATGTATGATGAAATGAATTGAGGGTGACGTGTTCTAATACTGATATCTGACCTTTAGACACAGGAGAAGAGGTGGATTCTCTTTTTATATAAAAATCCCCCATTTCTTAGCCTGGTGCCAGACGCTCACAGCTGTAATCCTAGCTACTCCGGAAGCTGAGATCTGAGGACTGCTGTTCAAAGACAGCTGGGGCACCTGAGACTGTTATCTCCATTGAACCACCAGAAAACCAGAAGTGGCACTGTGGCTCAAGAGGTGGAGAACTGACCTTCAGTTGAAGAGCTTAGGAACAGGTCCCACTCCCATAGTTAAAGACCAACAACAACAACAAAAAATCCCCCTTCTCTTGGACTGCCTACATCTTTTCCTAACATTCAACAAAAAGCCCTTTTATCACCCGCTACATTTAAGTCCTAAACTAACTACTGCCAATAGAATGATGTGGTATCTGATGTCAAAAGGTTCATATTTGCGGAAACAAATACCAACAGGGTTAACATTTTTCCCATTCCTTGTACTCTTGCCCTGGGCCCTGAACATGGTTATGTGGTAGCTTTAATGTGAGCTTGTTTGTTATTTATTGGATTACTGCCCACGAGGGTAATTAATGAGTCATAGGGGAGATTTATGTTTAGTCTTTTGAGTACTCCCCATACTGCATTAAAGAGTGATTGAAAAAGTTTAATTTGGAAGGGAGTTCCGGGAAGATGGCAGAGGAGAAGCTGGAGGCTAAACAAGCTCTCTTATACAAAGCAGTTTTAGTGTTCCAGTGAACAGTCCTAAGCCAGAGAATCACACCAAGTGTGCCATCACAGGACAGAGAGTTAGGCCAGAGAGGGAAAATCCAGGCAAGGAGATAGATCTGAGCACTTGCCAGCAGATGCTACTGCGGCTGCAGTGGTGGTGAAAATGGCCATAGCTGCCATACCTGCAACACAGAGAGTCCAGGACAAAGGAGTCAGATGCGGCAGGCGAGCAGATTCTACTCAATATCAGCAAGAAGCGACAAGGAGGAAACATTTCATCCTGCAGTTCACAGACCAGAGACAACCCAGGAACCAAGACTCCACGTGGGTAGAAGCCTTAAATCCTCACTCCTTCTCAGGGAGCAGAGGAGGAAAGGCCACCCCCCCACTACCAGAGATCTCCATCTTTGATACTGACACAGGCCAGGCTGAGCTGCTAGCTCCAACTCAGGCCTTGGAAGAAAACTAGCGTCATTTAGCAGGTCACAAGAACCTAAACTGACCGGCCAGACTCAGCTCCACCCAGGGAAAAGTCACCCAGCTCTGGATGCCAATTCCAGGAGTGGCTTTCTTCACTTGCTAAACAGAGCCAGAGGCTGCCCCTCCCTTTAGCAGCCTTGACAATCAATTGAAATTCAGTAAACAGGAACCCTGAGAATGGCTCCAGGCTGGGCTTTGTGAGTCTCTCAGAAACCCCTCAGGGAAAAGCTACTGATGGCTGAAAGGCCTCAACTCCACCCAGAATTTAGCATCATCACAGCATCTCCAAACTTGAGGAAAGAGCCATCTCCCTCTTTTGTGATACTCAAAGCAGATCTCCCTCCCATTGAACTAGCATGGGAGGAGGATCACAAAATCTGGGTAAAGCAGAGCATTTTTCTGCCAACTCAAACTGACTTAAGAAACCAACCAAGCCACAGGAAAATCAAACACCACAAGCAGACCAGAGACTCCAACAAGTGGCTGGTTATGGACACAAGGGAGATACAGGATCTTCACACCCCTCCAATAAAATTAAAGAACTTTTTTTTCTTTTTTTGGGGTACCTTTTAATAAAAATTTTTTTTCTAAAATTTTTTTAATTCTTAATTTTTACCTTTTTAAAAAATTGTTTTCTAGGGCTGGGAAGGTGGCTCAGTGGTAGAGTGCTTGCCTTGCATGCATGAGGCCCTGGGTTCAATTCCCCAGCACCACATAAGCAAAAAGAAAAAAAGCCAGAAGTGGCGCTGTGGCTCAAGTGGTAGAGCGCTAGCCTTGAGCTGAAGAGCTGAGGGACAGCGCCCAGACCCACAGTTCAGGCCCCACAACTGGACCAAAAAAAAATTGTTTTCTAGTAACATTTTTTCTTTCTCTTATAATTTTTATTTGGGGAATATATGTGTGTGTGCGTTTTTTTCTTTCTTTTTAATAGTTTATTTTTTTTTGTTTTTTGTTTAGCTCTCCTGAATATTTGATCTTTTTTTCTTTCTACCTCAATGTTTTCACCTTTTCTTCTCTTCATTCTTCTTTGTGTGACTTAATTGCTGTTCTGCACATCCTCAGATATACCCATAGTCAATTATTAGACCTTATCCCCCATTGTGTACACACTTAATCCAGAAATTTATTACTCAATTCAAAACCTCTTAGACTTAAATTCCTTAATAGCACTATGACTCTTTATACCTGTATAATAATTTCAGTATTTTTATTTTTAATTTTTCATGTTTCCATTATTACCCTCCCCTTCCCTCATTGTATCCACTTCTTCTCTGCATATTTTGTTTTAATCCTGCATAATTTTTAAGCACTACAATTTTTATTTTTTAATTTTTGCTTTTCTATTTTTTCTTGTCTCTATTTTCTCTTTCTCTTTCTTCTTTTTTTCTCTCTCTCTGCTTTCATCCTATCCAAACTATTTCCCACTTTGAGATTAGGACTTAGTTAAGTAAACTCTCCCTGTGCCTTCCTACATCTTTCTATTCCTATTTTTACCCACATCTCTCCTCAACATAATAATTTCTCGTATGCCAAATACTTCTTTGGGGTTTGTAGCCCATTAATATATAATTGTTTGATGTTGAATACATATATCTGATGAACTAGATTGTATCTGCAGACTTTGCACTGTGCAAGTACAGACTTTGATTGATGCGTGCTTTAAGATAGTGTTCTAGCACAAAACTGGTGTTACTTTCATCCTAAATGAGCAGAGTAAGCTGGAAAAACACACAAAAAAATGGAAAGTCCGCGTATCTCAACTCCAAGTCATGATAATCAGGGGACAGAACAGATAATGAATAATCCAGAGGAGAGTTCCCAGAGAGCTCTACAAACACTGTTGGCAACAATGGTAAATGAAAATATTGAAAACATACAAAGGATTCTGTATGAGCGTGATAGGGAGAGAGAGGAGGCAAACCAAAGGTTAATGTGGGAATATCATGAGCCTGAGGAACCTACTCAAAAACCGATACAGAAATTGAATGACCAGCTGGAGACCACTCCAAAAGAAAGGCAGGAATGTCATGAGCACGCTGAGAACACTGAAAGAGAAATACAAGAATGGTGTGAATGTGAGGAAGCTAAGCAAAGAATAATACAAGAATTGAAAGAACAGGACGAGAATACACAAAGATCACTAAAGGCATTCAGGAATCCATTAAAAAAGAGCTGAAGGAAGTCATGGAGACCACAAAGGGAATGCTGAATGGCACCCAACAGAAGGAATGGGAGTCCAACGAAATCATAAACAATCAACTAAATTATTTGATAATAAACAGTGAACACCAAATTAAGGAAGTAAAAAAGCTCATACAAGTCTAGAACAAAGCTTCAACAAAGAATTTGAAGGCATCAAAACTGAACAATTGGGGAAATGAGATAAAAAACAAATAGAAAGTCTTTACCGCAGGTTAGACCATGCAGAAGATAGAATCTCGGGGATTGAAGACAGCCTAGATATTGTGGAGAAAGAACATACAACAATCCAAGACAAGTCCAAGAAATATGATAGATCTATTCAAGACTTGGAAGACACCACAGAAGACCAAATCTGAGGATAATGGGTGTAGACGAGCACCTAGAAATAGGAGTTAATGATCTAGGAAATTTGTTTAACAGGGACCTAGTAGAGAACTTCCCAAACATGCAAAAAAATAGGCCTATTCAGATATGAGAAGCTTTTAGAACACCAAATAGACCAAACCAGAATAGGACATCCCACCATCACATTATAATCCAAACAGGATCAATTCAGACCAAGGAAAAGATCCTTAAAGCTGTCAAGGAGAAAAGACCAATCATCTGTACAGGGAAATCCATTAGAATCACCTCAGATTTCTCAGCAGCGACTATCAAAGCAATGAGAGCCTGGAATGATGTATGGCATGTCCTAAAGACAAAAACTGTCAACCAAGAATACTGTACCCAGCTAAACTCTCCTTCATAACTGAAGGCCAAATAAAATACTTTCATAGCAAAGAAAAATTGAAACAGTATATCTCCACCAAACCAGCCCTACAAAAGATTCTTAAAGATGTCCTACACATAGAAACCAACAAGACCACAATAAAGGCCAAGAAACTGCACCCAAACTGAGAATCCAAGAACTATAGCAAGAACCCAGTACCTCTAGCCCCCATGAAGGTGGATTAAATGGCAGGATCTCCCAAATACTTCTCAGTCCTATCTCTCAATATTAACTGACTTTATCCAAGTAAGCGACATACACTGTCTAGTTGGATTAGAAATCAAGATCTTTCTATCTGCTGCCTTCAGGAGTCACATCTTGCCCATAAAAACAAACACATTTTCAATGTTAAAGGTTGGAACAAAATCTACCAAGCAAACGGCCCCCATAAACAGGCGGGAGTTGCAATCCTAATATCAGATAAAATAGACTTCAAATTAAAACTCGTGAGAAGAGATAAAGAAGGTCGCTACATACAAATTAAGGGATCTCTCTTTCAGGAGGATATTACAATTCTAAATATCTACTCACCAAACAATGGAGCAACCAAATATATCCAAGAAACACTACTTTCCCTCAAATCTAATATAACTACAAAGACATTAATTGTTGGGGATTTTAAAAAACACTCTCCCCACTAGATAGATCAACTCGGCAAAACTCAACAGAGAAACTACAGATCTAAACAGCTGCAAAGATCAACTAGATTTAACAGATATCTACCGAACATTTCACCCAGCAGCATCAGAATACACGTTATTCTCAGCAGCATATGGAACATTGTCTAAAATAGACCACATTTAAGCCACAAAGCAAACTTGTCCAAATTCAGAAACATTGAAGTTATATCTTGCATTCTCTCTGAATACAAGGTAAAAAAATTAGAACTCAACACCAAAAGCCACCAAAGAAAGTCTGGTATCACATGGAGGCTGAACAACACACTGCTGAATCACGAGTTGGTTATGAAAGAGATAAGATAGGAAATTCAAATGTTCATGCTATTCAAAAAAATGAGCACACAAATTACCAACTCCTCTGGGATATAGTAAAGGCAGTACTCAGAGGCAAGTTTATAGCTCTGAGCTCCTACATCAACAAATTCGAGACAACAGAAACGAAAAATTTAATGAGACATCTAAACCTCCTTGAAAAAGAGAAGCAAGATAAACCCCAATCCAGTAGACGGGAAGAAATAATTAAAATTAAATCAGAATTAAATTAATTAGAATCCAAAAAAGCTATAGAAAGAATCAACAAAACAAAGAGTTGGTTCTTCGAAAAAATTAACAAAATTGACAGACCCTTAGCAAACCTTATCAAAAAAAGAAGAGAACACACCCAAATAAATAAACTCAGAGATGAGAATGGGAAACATCACCACGGAAACAACCAAGATTCAAAATATTATGAGGGAATACTTCTCAAAATTTTATGCTAATAAGTTTGATAACTTGACAGAAATGGACCTTTTCCTAGCAAATATTGACATGCCAAAACTAAACCAAGATGAGTTAAACCAGATTAACAGGCCCATATCAAGCATTGAAATAGAAACAGCCATAAGAGTCCTCCCAGCAAAGAAAAGTACAGGACCAGATGGTTTTACAGCGGAATTCTACAAGGCCATCAAAGAAGAGCTCACACCAATACTCCTCCAACTCTTCAATGAAATTGAAAGAGGAAGTTCACTACCGAACACATTCTATGAAGCCTTCATAACCCTCATCCCAAAACCAGGCAGGGACTCATCAAAGAAAGAGAACTATAGACCCATTTCTTTGATGAACATTGATGCAAAACTTCTCAACAAAATTTTGGCCAACCGACTTCAACAATTCATCCAAAAAATCATACACCATGATCAAACAGGATTCATTTCAGGGATGCAAAGCTGGTTCAATATACCCAAATCAATTAATATTATTCATCACATCAACAGGAGCAAGAATAAAAACCACATGGTTATCTCAATAGATGCAGAAAAAGCATTCGACAAGATCCAACACTCATTTATGATGAAGGTTTTGGAAAAATTTGGAATCCATCGAACATTCCTCAATACAATAAAGGCTGTCTAAGACAAACCTACAGCCAGCATTATACTTAATGGTGAAAAACTTAAGCCATTTCCTCTGAACCCAGGAACAAGACAAGGATGTCCACTCTCTCCACTTCTCTTCAATCTAGTATTAGAATGCCTAGCTACAGCAATAAGACAAGATGCAGACATAAAGGGGATCCAAATAGGGAAAGAAGAAATAAAAGTCTCCCTCTTTGCAGACGACATGATTTGTATCTAAAGAATCCCCAAGACTCCACGCCCAAATTACTGAAGCTGATTCAAAACTTTGGCAAACTAGCAGGGTATAAAATTAACCCCCCAAAATCAATGGCCTTTCTGTATGCCAACGATGAGAAAAGTGTGGCTGAAATTAGGAAAGCAACTCCATTTGTAATAGCCCCACAAAAAATAAAATACCTTGGAATTAACTTAACCAAAGAAGTGAAGGACCTCTATGATGAAAACTTTAAAATCTTGAAAAAGGAAATCAACACAGAACTTAAAAAATGGCAAAACCTCCCATGCTCCTGGATTGGCAAGATTATCATCGTGAAAATGGTAATACTTCCCAAGGCTATCTACAAATTCAACGCGATACCTATCAAAATTCCACCCTCATTCTTCAAGGAAATAGAGGAGGCAATCCAAAAATTCATATGGAACAATAAAAGACCCCGAATAGCAAAATCGCTCATCAACGGAAAGAACACTGCTGGAGGAATATCAATACCAAATTTCAAACTCTACTATAAAGCCATAGTAATCAAAACAGCTTGGTATTGTCATAAGAACACACCTCAGTACCAATGGAAAAAAATTGAAAACCCAGAAATGAACCTACAGACCTATAGCCATCTAATCTTTGATAAGGGAGCTAAAACAATAGAGTGGAACAAAGACAGCCTCTTCAGTAAATGGTGCTGGCAAAATTGGTTAACTACTTGTAGAAAACAAAATGTCATGTCAAAAGCAGCTTTACAATGTCGGTGTGGGGGTGGGGGAGGGGGTTAAAATTAGGTGGGGGGAGGGGGGAGGCTGGGAAGGGAGTTGAAGGGTAAACAAAGGAGGAGGCTGCAATGCTTGGTAAGAAATGTATGCATTATCCTGCCCATGTAATTGTAGCCCCTCTGTACAGTATGTTCTCAAATAAAATTAAATTAAATTATAAAAAAACAAACCTAAAGCTAGATCCTTATATATCACCCTGCACCAGAATCAACTCCAAATGGATCAAAGACCTCCAAGGCAAAGCAGACACTCTGAAAACATTACAGGATGGAATAGGAGAAAACCTAGGTCTTCTTGGCTCAGTCCGAAATTTTCTGAATAGAGACCCAGAAACACAACAAATCAAAGAAAGGTTGGACAAATGGGATTGCATAAAGTTGCAGAGCTTCTGCTTGGCAAAGGACATAGCTAGCAAGATCAATAGAATGCCCATGGATTGGGAGAAGATCTTTACTAGCCATACAATGGACAAGGGTCTCATATCTAAAATATAATTGGAACTCAAAATATTAAATCCCCCAACAACAAATCCTCAAAGAAACAACTGCCAAATAAACAAGTGGGTGAAAGACTTAAAGAGAAACTTCTATGAAGAAGAAAGAAGGATGGCCAATAGACACATGAAGAAATGCTCAACCTCCCTAGCCATAAAAGAAATGCAAATCAAAACAACATTGAGATACCACCTCACTCCAGTTAGAATGGCAAAAATCAAGAACTCTAACAACCACAGATGCTGGAGGGGATTTGGACAGAAGGGAACCTTACTTCATTGTTGGTGGGAATGTAAATTTGTTCAACCACATTGGAAAGCAGTATGGAGGTTCCTCAAAAGACTCCACATAGAACTCCCCTATGATCCCGCAATCCCACTTTTGGGCATTTACCCAAATGTTTACAAACAAGACCACACTAAAGCTACGAGCACAACTATGTTTATTGCAGCATTATTTACCATAGCTAAGATCTGGAACCAACCGAGATGTCCCTCAGTAGATGAATGGATCAAGAAAATGTGGTATATATACACAATGGAATTCTATGCCTCCATAAGAAAGAATGACATTGCCCCATTTGTTAGGAAATGGAAAGACTTGGAAAAAATTATATTAAGCGAAATAAGACAGGCCCAAAGAAACACAGGCCCCATCGTTTCCCTTATTTGCAATATCTAGTATATGTATGAGTCAAGCGAAAAAGGTCAGATAATGTGATGTTAGGAAAATAAACCCTTAGATATTTATTTTAATGTTTTTTTTCTTTCATGCATGTGTTTCTAACACATTTATAATATTATATCTTTGTTGCTTTGTATGTCCCTCCCCCACAATATAACCCCTGCTTTCACTATATTTGATGTCAGTATAACTTGTGGAGGAGATGGGGAAAAACAATTCGTTTAAGGATACAGGTGGACCTGTTGCAACAATGAGAAATACAAGTTGTCATGTCGAAAAGGAGCTTTACCATGTTGATGTGAGGTGGGGGTTGGGAGGATTGGGACTGGGGGGGGAGGGGGGAGGCTGGGAAGGGATGTGAAGGATAAACAAAGGAGGAGGCTGCAATGCTTGGTAAGAAATGTACGCATTATCCTACCCATATAATTGTATCCCCTCTGTACAGAATGTTCACAAATAAAATAAAATAAATTAAAAAAAAGGAAAATGAGCTTTACAACGTTGGTGTGGGTGGGGAGAGGGGGGAGGATTGGGTGGGGGGGTGGGAGGGGAGGCTGGGAAGGGATGTGAAGGGTAAACAAAGGAAGAGGCTGCAATACTTGATAAGAAATGTACGCATTATCCTGCCCATGTAATAGTAACCCCTCTGTAAGGTATTTTACCAATAAAATGTGATTTATTCAAAAGAACTATAAAAATTCATAAAAGGATTTGTGATCAGAAGTGATAGGCAAGAAAAGTAACTGGAGAGAAGTTCCGGGAAGATGGCGGAGGAGAAGCTGGAATCTGAACAAGCTCTCGCAAAGAAAGTAGTTTTAGAGTTCCAGTGAACAGTCCTAAGCCAGAGAATCACACCAAGTGTGCCATCACAGGACAGAGAGTTAGACAAGAGAGGGGAAGCCAAGGAAACGCATCAGCTGCCGCTCCGGCAGCGGGGCCGCGGCGGCGACCACCGCCGCGGAGTCATACCTGAGACACAGAGAGTCCGGGACGAAGGAGCCAGATGCAGCGGACGAGCAGATTCTACTCAACACCAACAAGAACCGACAAGGAGCGAACATCTTCATCCTGCTTTTTGCAGACCAGAGACGACCCAGGATCCAAGACTCGGCGTGAGTACAAGCCCGACGTCCTCACTCCTCAGGGAGCAGAGGAGGGAAGGCCACCCCTCCCCCTCCAGCACCGGTGATCTCCATCTTGGATACCGACAAAGCTCGGAGGAGCTGCTAGCTCCAGCTCAGGTCTTGGAATAAAATGAGTCATTTAGCAGGTCACAAGAACTTAACGGCGAAGTGACCTGCCAGACTCAGCTCCATCCAGGGAAAAGTCACCCAGCTCAGGTGCCAGCCATCGGAGTGCCTTGCCTCACTGGGTAACCAGAGCCAGAGGCTGCCCCTCCCTCTAGCAGCCACCACAATCAATTGAAAAACAGAAACCCTGAGAATGGCTCCAGGCTGGGCGCTGTGAGCTTTATCACAAAATAGCCCCAGGGAAAAGCTACTGTTTGTTGAAAGGCCTCAACTCTACACAGAACCTAGCCTCATCACCACATCCCCCTCTTTTGTGACTCTCAAAGCAGACCACCCTCCCAGAAAACTAACCTGGGAGGGGGATCTCAAAATCTTGGGTAAAGCAGAGCATTTTTCTGCCTCTTCCAACCAACCGACTTAAGAAACCAATCAAGCCACAGGACCTCAAGCTGACCAGAGACTCCAACAAGAGACTGGTTGCAGACAAAATGGAGATACAGGATTCAGGATTCTTCCCACTCCTCCCCCCCCCCCAAAAAAAAATCAAAAGACTTTTTTTTCTTTTTTTTTTCTTTTTTTTTCTTCTTCTTCTTCTTTTCTTTTTTTTTTGCTTGTTTTTTGTTTTTTGTTACCATATATATATATATATATATAAATTTTTTTCCCTTCTAAAACTTTTATTAATCTTTAATTTTTGCCTCTTCTGAAAAAATAATTGTTTTCCAGTAACTTTTTTTTTTCTCATCTTATAATTTTTATTTTAGGAATACGTGAATGAGAGTTTTCCTTTCTTTTCTTGTCTTCTTTCTCTTTTTCTTTCTTTCTTAATTATCTTTTTGTTTTTTATCTAGCTCTACTGAACTTCTGATCTTTTATTCTCCCTTTCCCATCCTTAAAGCTTTTCACATCTCCTCTATGTCCCTCCACTTCTCTGAACATATTCACATTCCTCTCTAAATAGACGGTCTTTTAACCTCTATAATAACATTAATTTTTATGTTTCTATTCTTTTTCTGGTCTCTCTTTATTTCCCTTTCCGTCTCTTCTTTTTCTCTCTCTCTCTACTTGCATCCTACCCAACCCATTTCCTGCACTGTGATTAGGACATAGTTAACTCTCCCTGTGCCTCCCCACACCAATCTATTCCTATTTTTTACCCACATCTCTCCCTAATCCTAATAATTTCTGGTTTTCCAAATTCTTTTCTGTGGTTCGAAGTCCTTTAACATATACTCATTTGATGTTGAATAGATGTATCTGTTGAACTAGATTGTATCTGTAGACTATTGACTGTACAAATGCAAACTTTGGCTGATGGTTGCCTTAAGATAGTGTTCTAGCACAAAACTAGTGCAATCTTTATCTCAAATGGGCCGAGTAAGCCTGAAAAACACAAGAAAAATGGCAAATTCGGGTATCTCAATTCCCAACCTTGATAATCAGGGATTAGAACAGATAAAGAATAATCCAGAGGAGAGTTCCCAAATAGCTCTACAAATACTAATAGCAAACATGATAAATGAGAAGTTTGACAATGTACAAAGGACTCTGTATGAGCGTGATAGGGAGAGAGAGGAGGCATCCCAGAAGTTTATACAGGAATATCATAAGCGTGAGGAAGCTTCTCAAAAACTGATACAGGATTTGCGTGAACAACTTGAGAATACTCAAAGAGAAAGGGAGGAATGGCATGAGCAGGCAGAGAACACTCAAAGAGAATTGCAGGAATCCCACAGAAGGGAGGAAACTAATCAAAGAGTAATTCACGAATTAAGAGACCAGGTAGAGAATACACAAAGATCACTAAAGGCATTCATGGAATCCATTAACAAAGAGCTGAAGGAAGTCAGGGAGACCACAAAGGGAATGCTGAATGGAACCCAACAGAAGGAATGGGAGTCCAAAGAAACCATAACCAATCAACTAAGTTATTTGAGAACAAACACTGAACACCAAATTAAGGAAGTAAAGAAATTCATACAAGACCTAAAACAGAGCTTCAACAAAGAACTTGAAGCCATCAAAGCTGACCAATTAGAAGGAAAAGAGATAAAAAACAAAGTAGAGAGTCTTGACAGCAGGTTAGACCATGCAGAAGATCGAATCTCAGGGATGGAAGACAGCCTAGATATTATAGAGAAAGAACTTACAACCATCCAAGACAAGTCCAAGAAATATGATAGGTCTATCCAACACCTGGAAGACACCATCAGAAGGCCCAATCTAAGGATAATGGGTGTAGAGGAGCACCTAGAAACAGAAGTTAATGGTCTAGGAAATTTGTTTAACAGGATCCTAGCAGAGAACTTCCCAAACATACAAAAAGATAGGCCTATTCAGATACAAGAAGCTTTTAGAACCCCAAATAGACCAGACCAGAATAGGACATCCCCCCGTCACATTATAATCCACACAGGATCAACCCAGACCAAGGAAAAGATCCTTAAAGCTGTCAAGGAGAAAAGGTTAATCACCTAGAAAGGGAAACCAATTAGAATTACCTCAGATTTCTCAGCAGAGACAATCAAAGCAAGAAGAGCCTGGAATGACGTATGCCATGCCTTAAAAACATACAACCATCAACCAAGAATACTGTACCCAGCTAAACTCTCCTTCATAACTGAAGGCCAAATAAAAACCTTCCATAGCAAAGAAAAATTGAAACAATACATCTCCACCAAACCAGCCCTGCAAAAGATTCTTAAAGATGTCCTACACATAGAAAACCAACAAGAAAGCAACAAAGGCAAAGAAACTGCACCCAAACTGAGAATCCAAGAACCTTAGGAAGAACCCAGTATTCACAGCCCCCAAGAAGGTGGATAACATGGCAGGAACACCCAAATACCTCTCAGTCCTATCTCTTAACGTTAACGGACTGAACTCTCCAATTAAGCAACATAGACTGTCTAGTTGGATTAAAAAACAAGACCCTTCTATCTGCTGCCTGCAGGAGTCACATCTTGCCCGTAAAAACAAACATATTTTCAAGGTTAAAGGCTGGAACAAAATCTACCAAGCAAACGGCCCCCATAAACAGGCGGGAGTTGCAATCCTAATATCAGATAAAATAGACTTCAAATTAAAATTCGTGAGAAGAGATAAAGAAGGTCG
The DNA here is from genome assembly GCF_024711535.1 of Dipodomys merriami. Classification (NCBI taxonomy): domain Eukaryota; kingdom Metazoa; phylum Chordata; class Mammalia; order Rodentia; family Heteromyidae; genus Dipodomys; species Dipodomys merriami. Next base: position 18,915 of record NW_027203707.1, on the reverse strand, counting down.
CTACATACGAATTAAAGGATCTCTCGTTCAGGAGGATATTACAATTCTAAATATCTATTCGCCAAACAATGGAGCACCCAAATTTATCAAAGAAACACTACTTTCGCTCAAATCCCATATAGATCCAAAGACATTAATTGTTGGGGATTTTAACACACCAGTCTCCCCACTAGATAGATCAACTCGGCAAAATCTCCACAGAGAAACCGCAGATCTAAACAGCTGCATAGATCAACTAGACTTAACAGACATTTACCAAACATTTCACCCAGCAGCATCAGAATACACGTTCTTCTCAGCAGCACATGGAACGTTTTCTAAAATAGACCACATTTTAGGCCACAAAGCAAACTTGTCTAAATTCAGAAACATTGAAGTTATACCTTGCATTCTCTCTGACCACAAGGGAATAAAATTAGAACTCAACACCAAAAGCCACCAAAGAAAGTCCGGCATCACATGGAGGCTGAACAACACACTGCTGAATCATGAGTGGGTCATGGAAGAGATTAGAAAGGAAATTCAAATGTTCATGCTATTCAACAAAAATGAACACACAAATTACCAGCTCCTCTGGGACACAGCAAAGGCAGTACTCAGAGGCAAGTTTATAGCTCTGAGCTCCTACATCAACAAATTGGAGAGATCGGAAACTAACAATTTAATGACACATCTAAACCTCCTTGAAAAAGAGCAGCAAGATAAACCCCAATCCAGTAGACGGAAAGAAATAATCAGAATTAAATGAATTAGAATCCAAAAAAACTATAGAAAGAATCAACAAAACAAAGAGTTGGTTATTCGAAAAACTTAACAAAATTGACAGACCCTTAGCAAACCTTATCAGAAAAAGGAGAGAACACACCCAAATTCATAAACTCAGAGATGAGAATGGAAACATCACCACGGAAACAACCAAGATTCAGAACATTATAAGGGAATACTTCTCAAAACTTTATGCTAATAAGTTTGAGAACTTGACAGAAATGGACCTTTTCCTAGCAAATATTGACATGCCAAAACTAAACCAAGATGAGTTAAACCAGCTTAACAGGCCCATATCAAGCATTGAAATAGAAACAGCAATAAGAGACCTCCCAGCTAAGAAAAGTCCAGGACCAGATGGTTTTAGAGCGGAATTTTACAAGGCCTTCAAAGCAGAGCTCACACCAATACTCCTCCAACTCTTCAATGAAATTGAAAGAGAAAGCTCTCTACCGAACACATTCTCTGAAGCCATCATAACCCTCATCCCAAAACCAGGCAGGGACTCATCAAAGATAGAGAACTATAGACCCATTTCTTTGATGAACATTGATGCAAAACTTCTCAACAAAATTTTGGCCAACCGACTTCAACAATTCATCCAAAAAATCATACACCATGATCAAACAGGATTCATTTCAGGGATGCAAAGCTGGTTCAATATACCCAAATCAATTAATATTATTCATCACATCAACAGGAGCAAGAATAAGAACCACATGGTTATCTCAATAGATGCAGAAAAAGCATTTGACAAGATCCAACACCCCTTTATGATGAAGGTTCTGGAAAAATTAGGAATCCATGGAACATTCCTCAATACAATAAAGGCTGTTTATGACAAACCTACAGCCAGCATTATACTCAATGGTGAAAAACTAAAGCCATTTCCTCTTAACTCAGGAACAAGACAAGGATGTCCACTCTCTCCACTTCTCTTCAATCTAGTATTAGAATGCCTAGCTACAGCAATAAGACAAGATGCAGACATAAAGGGGATCCAAATAGGGAAAGAAGAAATAAAAGTCTCCCTCTTTGCAGATGACATGATCATGTATTTATAGAATCCTATGGACTCCACTCCCAAATTACTCAAGCTGATCCAAAACTTTGGCAAAGTAGCAGGTTATAAAATTAACCCCCAAAAATCAATGGCTTTTCTATATGCCAACAATGAGAAAAGTGTGGCTGAAATTAGGAAAGCAACTCCATTTGTAATAGCCCCACAAAAAATAAAATACCTTGGAATTAACTTAACCAAAGAAGTGAAGGACCTCTATGATGAAAACTTTAAAATCTTGAAAAAGGAAATCAACACAGAACTTAAAAAATGGCAAAACCTCCCATGCTCCTGGATTAGCAAGATTATCATCGTGAAAATGGTAATACTTCCCAAGGCTATCTACAAATTCAATGCAATACCTATCAAAATTCCACCCTCATTCTTCAAGGAAATAGAGGAGGCAATCCAAAAATTCATATGGAACAATAAAAGACCCCGAATAGCAAAAACGCTCATCAACGGAAAGAACACTGCTGGAGGAATATCAATACCAAATTTCAAACTCTACTATAAAGCCATAGTAATCAAAACAGCTTGGTATTGGCATAAGAACAGACCTCAGGACCAATGGAATAGAATTGAAAACCCAGAAATGAACCTACAGACCTATAGCCATCTAATCTTCGATAAGGAAGCTAAAACAATAGAATGGAAGAAAGACAGCTTCTTCAGTAAATGGTGCTGGCAAAATTGGTTAACTACATGTAGAAAACTAAAGCTAGATCCTTATATATCACCCTGCACCAGAATCAACTCCAAATGGATCAAAGACCTTGAACTCAAAGCAGACACTCTGAAAACATTACAGGATGGAATAGGAGAAACCCTAGGTGTCCTTGGCTCAGGTCGAAATTTTCTGAATAGAGACCCGGAAGCACAATAAATCAAAGAAAGGTTGGACAAATGGGATTGCATAAGATTGCAGAGCTTCTGCAGGGCAAATGACATAGCTGGCAAGATCAATAGAAAGCCCACCGATTGGGAGAAGATCTTTACTAGCCTTACAACGGACAAGGGTCTCATATCTAAAATATACTTGGAACTCAAAAAATTAAACCACCCAACAACAAATCCTCAAAGAAACAACTGCCCAATAAATAAGTGGGCGAAAGACTTAAAGAGAAGCTTCTCTGAAGAAGAAAGAAGGATGGCCAATAGACACATGAAGAAATGTTCAACATCCCTAGCCATAAAAGAAATGCAAATCAAAACAACATTGAGATATCACCTCACTCCAGTTAGAACAGCAAAAATCAAGAACTCTAACAACAACAGATGCTGGAGGGGATGTGGACAGAAAGGAACCTTACTTCATTGTTGGTGGGAATGTAAACTTGTTCAACCACTTTGGAAAGCAGTATGGAGGTTTCTCAAAAGACTTCACATAGATCTCCGCTATGATCCAGCAAGCCCACTTTTGGGCATTTACCCAAATGTTTACAAACAAGACCACACTAAAGCTACCAGCACAACTATGTTTATTGCAGCATTATTTACTATAGCGAAGATATGGAACCAACCCAGATGTCCCTCAGTAGATGAATGGATCAAGAAAATGTGGTATATATACACAATGGAATTCTATGCCTCCATCAGAAAGAATGACATTTCCCCATTTGTTAGGAAATGGAAAGGTTTGGAAAAAATTATATTAAGTGAAGTAAGCCAGGCCCAAAGAAGCATAGGTCCCATGGTTTCCCTTATTTGCAATATCTAGTATAGGTATGAGTCAAGTGGAAAAGATCAGATAATGTGATGTTAGGAAAATGAACCCTTAAATATGTATTTTAATGTTTTCGTTTCTTTCATGAATGTGTTTCTAACGCATTTATAAGATTATTTCTTTGTTGCTTTGTATGTCCCTCCCCCACAGTGTAACCCCCGCTTTCACTATATTTGATGTCAGTATAACATGTGGAGGAGATGGGGACAAACAAGTCGTTTAAGGATTCAGGTGGACCTGTTGCAACAATGAGAAGTACAAAATGTCATGTCAAAACCAGCTTTACAATGTCGGTGTGGGGGGGGGAGGGGGGTATAATTGGGTGGGGGGAGGGGGGCAAAATTGGGTGGGGGGAGTGGGGAGGCGGGGAAGGGAAGTGAAGGGTAAACAAAGGAGGAGGCTGCAATGCTTGGTAAGAAATGTATGCATTATACTGCCCATGTAATTGTAGCACCTCTGTACAGTATGTTCTCAAATAAAATAAAATACAATTAAAAAAAAAACAATAAAAAAATAAAAAAAAAAGAAAAGTAACTGTAACTATATATGTAAATTGAGCTTTCAATATAGGATGACAAGTTTTCAATAAATGAGCCTATAGGATATGATTTTTTTTTTTTGTCGGTCGTGGGACTTGAACTCTGGGCTTGGGCGCAGTCCCTCAGCTCTTCAGCTCAAGGCGAGCGCTCTACCACTTGAGCTACAGCGCCACTTCCGTTTTTCTTGTGGTTTATTGGAGATAGGAGTCTCACGGTCTCTCCTGCCTGGGCTGGCTTTGAACCGCAGTCCACAGATCTCAGCCTCCTGAGTAGCTAGGATTACTGGCGTGAGCCACCAGCTCCTGGCTAGGATATGATTTTTGTATCTCTAATGCACATCCAGTATTCTACATTTTCGCACATTGTCTTGTTTTCTTACCTCTATTCCTGATCAATATTCTACTTTCATGATGTCAATTGCTACTAAAATTACAAGTTGGATTTTTTGGTTTCTAGATCCAATAAATTTTAGTAATTTGGAATAGTATCATAAATTCATAGAGTTTGACTTGAATGTCAAGTTTGAGGATACTGTATTCAGGGTACTGTGAATTCGCCTGAAGCAGCCAGGAACATATTCTGAATACACAACCCCCCCGGGACCCCCAGCTAAACAGGCCATAGCCAAGAGAGGAGATGGGGCAGCTCCCATCCTCAACCTTCTTTCTCTGGCACCGCTATAGCATATGTTCAGCTCAACTTGGTGGAAGGGAGGACTGGCAGATTGTATAGAACCTGGGAAGAGGTGGTGGGACCAAATTATCTCAAAATAGGGCTGTCCTGGAATGGCTGCCTCAGGGGTCAGAGTTGAAAATGGAAAAGCAAGGAATGAAGAACAGGGGTCTCACTTACCTCGTGATGTCCTCTGAGGATGGCTCCAACAGCTGGGCCCACACTTAGCAGGAAGGTCATGTTGTATAGCTGAAGATCACTCAGGCTTCGCCAGCTGCTGTGGCAGGCATAAAACCTGTTGAAAGAAGGAGGCAAGGGCTGCACCTCAAGCCCCATAAATGCCAGTGAACATAGAGAAAACAAGTAATCCTGAAGCTCTACAACCCTTGCTGGGAGGGGAGTCAGGGCAAACTCCATTCTTCATTCATTAGGAATCTAGGGCATTGAATGACCAATTCCTTAAAATACCTATATTGCTTATATTGTAATGCAAATCTCAGTAATATTAATATGAATATATCTCTGAGTCTGCAACCACCACAACTGGGTTCAGACCAGTTTGGCACCACTTCTGTGTGTTGTGTGTGGACACAAACACGCACACACACACACACACACACACACACACACACACACACACACACACACACATTCCCTCTCCTGAACATGTTCTCACAGGAGGGGTTGGACCAGGAAGTGGACAGGGAGGAGAAGAGAGAGTGGGACACTGGGGACTAAGGTGAATGGGGTTGAAGGTGGTCAGGGAAAGGGGATCAGCTGGGAGGAGTTACGCCCCACTTACCTAAATTCATGGCTGTCCAGGGATGGCTCCTGGAGATGGGCCCACACTCAGAGGAAAGTGGAGGTCCCCCATGTTGACATTGAAGAGTCAGCAATATTAGCTCCAGTACCAGCAGATGCAGTGGAACTGAACAACAAGCATGTTACAAAGTGGAATGGTAGACAGGAAAGACTCTGAACCCCTGCTTTCTTTCTCCAATGATTATTTTGCCTTGGTTCAGTCCAATTGCATCATCTTCATATGTGCATGCCATGCACATCCTCTCACTCAGCAGGGGAAGGAATGGGGGAAGGATGGGAATGGGTGGCAGAGGAAGCAAGGGATGGAGGATGGAGTGAGGAAAGCAAAGGTTAAGGAAGCAACTGGAGTGAGGAAGCATGGTTTGGGGTGGGCAGGGGAAACAATTGATTGTGGGAAGGGGAAATATGGGGTGTGGGTGGGGATAGCAGAGGTTTAGTGAAGAAGAAGGACACAGGTGGACAACTTGGCAATAGAAAGGAGGAGAAGAAGACAGGTTCAGCCCACTTAATATTTAAGAGCCATGTCCCAGGGATGGATCCTGTTGAGGAGCAGAGGAGAGAATGGATATAAGGGTAATGGAGGGGAGTGAGAGGTGGCACTCACTTACATTGACTCTGGGTCTTTGCTGATTGCTCCAGCAGTTGATTCCACAGTGACCTTGAAAGTGGAGATCAGCTGGCTGGTGAATCCAAAGAGGGCCTGGGGAACCACGTCCCTCTAACAGATGCAGCACCAGTTGGGAGAGGTGGCATATTCCTCAGCTCCAACTGCTGGAGGCGCAGCAGTTGCTTCATAGCAACCGTGACTACTGGGGGCTAACCAGAAGGGGATGGGGTTGAACTCTAAGCTCCTATCTTCCTTCTATGGAGGAGCTACATCCTCTCACCCATGAATTTTCCTACACTGAGAGGGGTGGAGCCGGGTTTAGGGTGAGGTTTAGACCAACAGGTGTGGGGAGGAGGAGACTGGTGGGAGTGGGGAACCATTACATTGGAACTGGGTCCTCTAGGGTTGTCTCTGGCAGCTGGGTCCACACATCCCTAACCCAATGAAAGTTCGAGGGTCACTACAGGGCCAGGGAATGGGGTATTGGTGTCCCGTGTGATGAGGAGCAAGGGATTGTGGTGGGCCAGGTGTTGGTGGGAAAGAGGAGCCTGGCAGGGGATATTGGGTTCCAGGAAGAGGAGATGGCCCACTTCAGTTGAAAATGGCCTGAGATGGGAGACTCCCACAGGGAAGCATAGAAGAAACTGGAAAGAGAGGGGTTTAGGAGAGAGGGGTTTAGGAGAGGGGGCTCCTTTACCTCAAATCAGGGTCATCATGGGATATTGTCTGTAGCTGGGCCCACACTGAGTAGAAAGATGGAGATCTAGGTGTTGAAGCTGAAGATCCCTCAGGAAGATGCAACACCGGTTGAGGAGATGGAGGCAAGATCTTCATATCCAGTCCTGCAACTGCCAGCAAACTCAGGTAAACCAGAGAGCCCTGAGGCTGTCCAGGCCTTAGCCAGGCAGGGAGGATGGGCAGATTATGACCTGGGCCTTCCTTCTCTGTGGCAGCCATAGTTCATGTTCAGAATATTGTGGCACCTGGCATTGGGTAGTGAGTGCTGGGAATGTGCACATTCCCCATCCTAAGCATATGTTCCCAAGGGAGGGGCTGGACCAGGCAGTTAGGGGAAAGCAGTGAGGCCAGAAGGGGTGGTGGCTGGAAGGGGTGGGGCCAGGAAGGTGGGAGTGGAGGTAAAAGTTGTGGCAGTGAGAAGGGTGGATCAGGAGACTGGATGAGGCCCTGAGTGGATATATGGCTTCAATAAGTTGTTTGGTCCACAAAGGAGGAGTAGGGCTCATAGAATGGTGGTGGGTTGGGGGAAACAAGGGGTGACCATGGGCCAGCGGATGGAGGCGGGAGGTGGGATGATGGGGAGAGGTATGAGACAGGAACCTAGCAGAATGGAAAGAGGAGCAAGAAGAGGGGTTGGGCCCCCTAAACTGGAAACAGGACTGTCCAGTATGGCTCTCTCCATGTGCTGTGTGCTATGCTCATCTCTGCTATGTCATGGGTAATCCCAGTCGGTTAGAGTTACCATTTCCCACAACCTGACTACAGGAAAGGAACTCCATCTAACTATTCACCTGGCAGTGGCAAAACACTCTGGCACTGGAGAATAGGTTTATTGTGAAGATGGGTGGTTAGAATGGGCCGCATCTAGGGTACCAGATTCATATCACGGTTATCCATGAGGTATAGATAATATATAAATGCACTCAAACAATAGTTCCTTCTTTTTTCCGCATTTTTCCCTTCCTTTTCTTTCTTCTTTCAGTACTGGGGCTTGAACACAGCTTCTAAGTGCTACAAACATTTCCTGCCCAAGGGCCTATTGTTCTTCACCTCCTAAACCATCTTCTTGGTCCCTGTCCGCCCAGGTGCAGGTATCATGGCCAGATGCCTCCTTTCAAGACAACTGGGAGCCCACCAAAAGGGAAGGGGACCTTTGGTTCCTCCCCTGGAAGAACCAAAAGGAGGATTAAGGGTTTTGTGCTTGTGTATGTGCATTCACACGAATATTTCCTTCCATCAGTGGGACAGTTTTAATACTCTGTCTCTTACTGAACGTCATCAATAAATCATCTGAAAATGGAAGTGCAGGAGCAGGAAAGGAAAAACAAACAAACAACAAAGCAAAAACCTATCCCACAACCACTGGATACATACAAAGATGACTGAATGAAGGCAAGTAAGACTCAACCTAACAATATTTTACCAAATCTATTGTGTTTGAATGGTGAGAGCTCCATAGAAGGAGATGCCAATGCAACCAGGCAGTGTACATTGGGATATGTTCAAGGATGCTGTCATTAATATTTAATCATTTGCTTATTCATCCAGGAAGGGGAGATCAGTTACTATGATATTTTGATTGTGTTCAATCCAATTACCATGTTATAAAAATAGCAAGCTTCCAAAATAAAAATTAAGGCTCCTCTACCCAGCAGCAGTTATATTTAGGTCACTTCCAAGCCATAATCATCATAAATATATAAAAAAAGAATGAAAGGAAGGGAGGTAAAGTATTAGCATCCCTTTCTTTTTTTTGGGTCTGGTCGTGGGACCTGAACTCTGGGCCTGGGCACTGTCCCTCAGCTCTTCAGCTCAGGGCTAGCACTCTACCACTTCAGCTACAGCGCCACTTCCGGCTTTTTTTCTTTTTGCTTATGTGGTGCTGAGGAATCGAACCCAGGGCCTCATGCATGCAAGGCAAGCACTCTACCACTGAGCCACCTTATGTATTAGTTGGGACCAACACATGGTTCAGTTTGAACGTTTTATCTTCTGTAGTATTACTTTCTTCCTACTTTTGGATCTGAGTTGTGTGCATTTGAGAACTATGTGCATATTTCTATATACATTCTGGCTGAAGATATATGTCCATCAACTGAGGTGTTAGCTTGCAAAGGATCGTTTTAACTGGTACAGCAACTGTATGTCAATGTAATTCCTCCTGTTTCCCATATGCATCTCTCCAAGTTCTACACAACATGTCACTGACCATTTTACCTATGTGGCTGGTGGCATTACCAATCTTCCTTTTCCCAATTCTCTCTTCCCCTCCCTCAATATCCTGCAGCAAACCACAGCCTTTATGGTTTTGTTTCTTCAGTTTTGATTGCCTGAGGTTTGATTGGTCTAGTTCTAACACACTTGGTAGCTATGGCAGGTGGAGGGGGTGGCCTTTCTTCTTCTACTTTTTCCTGACAGATACCAGGGGAGTCTGTCCTTGTTTCAGGAGTTTTACTTGAATTACTTTCCACTTTCTGGGCTTTTCCTCCTATCTGATTTTTATTCTTCTTTTGTATTAATGAGGATTGAACCCCGGATATTTCATTAGCTAGGCAAGTACACTCACTGACCTATAACCCAGCCCCAGAAAATCTTTTTGAATTCTCCCTATATCTGAGTGTAGGATGGAAAGAAATGTTTATTCCAGTATATTGGAATGTTTCAGATTTTTAGGTTTTGATTAATCTAGTTAGATACAATTATAGTCTAGAAACAAATATATTGGTAGAACATGATAAGAGGGATTGTCCTACAGCATAACCTTGGAAACTTAGTGGTTAGGTCTTCAACATGAATTCATCAGGGCCATGAGTTCAAAGCAATTGAGTTGCTGTGGTCTGAAGCCTCCCTTCAGGTTCCTCCTTTTGCATCTCGCATGCTACATCCCATAGTAGCAATATCCACCATGCTCAGTCTGACTGCTTAGATTTGTTGAAAGGCTGTAAGTGAATGTCAGTGTCATCTTAGATGACTTTATCGAGTGATGTGAAGAACTTCACAACAACAGAGATCAGTGTTCAGTTGCAGTAATGATTTAAGACAAATTTTCATAACTTGACCACAAAACCTCCTTTTTTGGCCACACACTTTAACTTGAACCAGAATGAGGCTATGGCAAAAATGATCTTCTAATAGAGTTTCTAAATCCAACCACAAAGAACTTTTGCTTAAGTAAGAAAGAAATATGCCAGCCAACATATTCCCAGAATTTTTATCTGTGTTTTGACCATGTTAAAAAAGTTTTTGTTTTTGTGCTTGGTTTTTTTGGTCTGGGCTTGAACTCTGGGCCTAGGTGCTGTCCTCAGCAATTCAGCTGAAGCCTGGTGCACTACCACTTGAGTCACAGTGCTACTTCTGGATTTCAGGTGGTTAATTGCAGATAAGAGTCTCATGGACTTTCCTGCATGGGCTCGTTTTGGACCAGAATGTTTATATCTCAGCCTCATTAGTAGCTATGATTATAGGCGTGACCCACTGGTGCTAGGCAACTATGTACAATTTCTAACCATGATTGAAAATGTTGGGGAAAACTACAGAATACTTGTAAGCAGCAGTAGTTACTTGGGTATAAATATATGTAATGTACCAAATATTTTTCCAAAATTGAAGTCCTTGTTAATCAAAAAAATAACAAAATTCATTTGGATCTCTTATATAACCAAGTTTACCTTACAAAACAAAACTATATAAATAATTAATACCTTAATATTAATGGGAACAATCATAAATACAGATAGAGAGAGAGTGAGAGAGAGAATGAGAGAGAGATGAGAGAGACAGAAAAAGAGAGGGAGAGAGAGAAAGAGAGAGAGAGAGAGAGAGAGAGTGAGAGAGAGAGAGAGAGAGAGAGAGAGTTACAGGTTGGAATTCTGTAATTCCCAATTACATATTGTACTGAAAGGGAAATTACACTGAAATCGAAAATTAGACCATTCTGCAAGGATTTAAAAATAAACAGTTCTTACACATTACTTATTTGTTATCTTGATGTGTTTGTGACTAGTGAGGTCATTTGGTTTGCATTAGGATGAAAACCACATTATCTGGTTCTTAAAATCCCAGGGAAAATTACAAGTGTGCAGTTGAAGGAGGTATATGTATATTGTGATCAACCTTTATTTGCTTAGTTTTCAAACACTATGACATGTTCCCAAATAATAATGGATTCTGTAAATATAAAATAAAGTGTTAATTTCTTTCTTTTTTTAAAAATGTATTCCTTATAGCCACATAAGACGTATTAAGTGAAATGAACCTCAAGATAGGGACACGGGTGTGTGTGTGTGTGTGTGTGTGTGTGTGGTTTTTTTTGCTATTGTTTCTAATGTATTTATAATGTACCATGTGATTTTTGTTTTGCTTCTTTGTATGTCTTCCCCTATGGTATAACCCCTATTTTCACTATTTGATGTCAGTGACCTGCATCTTGTATATACACTTCTCTAATTTGGGGAGAGGAAGGGAATAAACAAAATCCTTAAGTAGGGATACAGTTTGACCCATGTAACAATGAGATGTACAAGACATTATGTTGAAAAATGAACTTGACAATTTAAGTGGGGGGGAGTGGGAGTATAGTTTGGAGGTGGGTGGAAAGTGATGGTAGGGGACAAACAAGGGAGGAGGCAACAATACTTGATAATAAATGTATTCAGTACCTTGCTCATGTAACTGTAACCCCTCTGTACAGTATTTTTACAATAAAAATCCTATTAAAATGAATTTTTATTGTGAAAATGCCGTACACCGTGTTTAAAATTACATAGGTAAGCTAATGAGTAAATTTCTTATCAAGCATTTTTGCCTCCTCTTTTGTTTCTCCTTACCATCCCTTCCCATCTCCCTCATCTTCCTCCCCTGATCCTATCCCTCTTTAAATAATTTGTTTATCCCTCCACAAATTATATATGTCTTCAAAATAGAAATGTTTTTTAAATTCTTATGCACATTTCCAATTAGGCAGTTCACATGATGTATACATGAATTGTTAGTTAAATTTGCTTGTGTATATGTGTGGTGGTCGTTGGGTTTGAAGTTAGGTCCTAAATGCTTTCCTCTGTCCCCATCCCCTTTTTTGGTTGACTCAAGTTTAGCACCTTCCCACTTGAGTTACATCTTCCAGATTTTTGGTTTTCTGTTGGAGATAAGAGTCTCTCTCTTTCCTGCCTGAGCTGGTTTTAAACAATGATCCTCAGATCTCAGCCGTCTGAATAAGTTAGCCACTTACATTTATTGTTTTCCTCTTATTAATATATTTTTATTGTAAAGATACTGTATAGAGGGGTTACAGTTACATGAGTATGGCAATAACTACATTTCCTATCAAGTATGGTTACCCCCTCCTTTATTTTTCCCCCACCAACCCTTCCCTCTCCACCTATCTAACTCTTGCCTCCCCTCCCCCATGCACAAAGTTGTAAAGTTCTTTGTCAACATACTGTCTTGTACATCTCATTGTTACAATGAGCCAACCTGTATCCTTATTTAAACATTTTGTTTTTTTCCCTTCCCCTCCCCAAATTAGAAAAATCTATATACAAGGTGCAGGGCACCAGAATCAATGAAGTGAAAATAGGGGTTATACCATGGAGGAAGAACATACCAAAGAAACACAAAATCACATAATACATTATAAATACTTTTAAAACCATAGCAAGAAGGGGGACCCAGATGGCAACAGAGCAGTAGGAAAATGCCACAGCTCTCTCCAACCAAAAAGGGAGTTTGATTTCCAATGCTTAATTCCCCAAGTGACCAACAACAGCAAAAAGACAAATACCCACAGAAAAACAGGAGACGGGGAAAAAAAAAACAAAAAAGAAAGAATGAAAAGGAAGAATTTCAGGACACAGAAGCACGAAGAGCCCTACCCCAACCTTTACTATCTACAGGGCAATACACCAAGCCACGGCCACCCCAGCCCGGCGGGGGCTGCTGGAGTCCCTTGAGACACAGGGGGTCATCTTCAGATCTCCCACTCAGAAGAAGCCTGAGGTACCAGTGTAGGACACGCTGATCATGATGTACAGAGAAACCTCCGAGCTGGGAGCCTGCACAAAGATCCCACCCCCTCCTCTCACTGTCCTGGCAGAGTGGCTCCATGCCACCTAAGCCACTCGGTGGGAAGCCCAGCACTACAAGGGTTGCCCTCAGAACACTAGAGCAGAAGACTTGCAAGGTACTGCTGCTCATTGGGAGAGCACAGAGACAAACCCAAGTGCTCAGAACCTGCATGGAGATCCCTCCGCCACCCCTCGGCTGGAAATTGGAGGCTCATCCTGCAGCACTGGCCTGAACATCAACAAAGGCAGAGACAGAGGAGAAAAAATGCAGAGCCACCACCGCCCAGCCCAGCCTACAACCACCTCAACTGAACTCTGATTAGAGCAGCAACCCGCAACCTACATCACACAAAAACAACAACTAGCTCCATGGTGAATATCCTGCAGGGGACAGTATAGCCCTCAAGAGAGGTCAGAGCTGGTGGAAACTCCCAGACCCTGACCCAAACCCCCACCCCAACACCCGGACTACCGGACCCACTACAACTGGGAACTGTTCGAGAGCTCCACCAGCCTGTTGGGTCCACCCAGCCCTCCAGGCTGGAGCAAGAGTGCCCCTGGAAGGGAGCTTAAACACCCAAGCTAAGAACAGTGCCACTGGGTCACAACAACCAACAGTGGAAGAAACTTGAACTGTATACTCCAGACTGTGTAACCCAGGTGGGATGCACAGCAGCAGAGGTCTAACTGGCGTGCCCCAACCAGGGGACCAGGACCAGGCCTTGGGACCTAGTGCTTGAGAAACACAGCCAACACCTCCCAACTGAAGTCAGAAGCTGAGCATATGCCTCAGCAGAGGGGGGAAAACAGGGAACTGCACCCCCTAGGAAACATGCTTGTGACAGCAAAAGATCTGGGTTTCCAGGGCAACAGAACAAGAAGCCCATACCCGGTCAGAACCTGACCCATATATCCTGGGCCAGGAATTTGACAACTCAGGTTGCCAGCAGGAGCTCAGGCTGGTAAAGTGGCTTAGCGATAGAGAGATTTTCTTGTGTGCTTGATGCCCTGGATCTGATTCCTCAGCACAACATAAGCCGAAAGAGCTAGAAGTGGGGCTGTGGCTCAAAGGTAGGGCTCCAGCCTTGAGCTGAATAGCTAAGTAACAGTGCCCAGGATCAGAGTTCAGACCCACAATTGTCAAAACAAACAAACAAACAACCAAACATCAGGAGCCCATAACAGACTCCAGCAACTGAAATAGTACATCCAGCACATTAGATCTCGCCAAGAGCACCTCTAGGAGTAAACAGGAGTAATCTAGGCTGCTCAACCCGTCTAAAGGTGGGAACTGACAGTGATCTACAGCAGAGAGCCGAGAACCCGATGTGGGTCAGACCACCAGCTCAGCTCCCAACAGAATCAAGACCAGGTACAGACTCTCTCTACCAGCACAGAAACAGAAGCCAAGCAAAGATAAACACCTATTGACCAAAATAAAATTTCAGATTCGTCTCCAATAATCCCTGAATCCCTATACGAAAATTGCAGAGAAAAATTACAAGGTTTATCAACACCCAGGATAGCAAGCCACACCCAAAAGCTAGCAGCCACCCAGGGAAGAGCCTGAGTAGGAGCAAAGCAGGAATGGAAGACAAAAGCTACATCCAAGAGATGCTGGAGGCAATGACTCAAGAATTAAAGTGAGAAATAGACCAGAAATTCAAAGAACACAGGGATGAAATATCAAAAGAGATGCCGTCTATCAAACAGGATGTGCATGCAAAAATAAAGGCAGTACACACCTCACTAAGAGGTGAAATTAGTACAAAAATAGAGGCAGCACACACCTCACTAAGAGATGAAATTAGTACTTTGAGAACCAACATCGAATCCATAAATGAGTCCATTTCTTCCATGCAAACCACAATGGAAGCCATAGTTAACACAGTGAACGAAATGGAATGTAGAATGTCAAATACAGAATGCAACAACTGGACCTAAAAATCACAGATATGGAAAAATCATGTAAATTATGCCAAAGGGAAATCCAAGAGAAATCGGATACTGCCAAGAAACTTAACCTTCATATAATTGGAGTGGAGGAAGGTGAAGAATATCAAGGCAAGGGAATGCAGCACATATTCAACAAGGTTATCAGTGAAATTTTCCCCCATCTTAAAAAAGATCCTCTTACTTACATAATAGCATATAGAACACCTAACAAGCAAGATTCCAGGAGAAACACTTCTAGGCACATTTTGGTAAAAATGATACATCTGAATAATAAGGAAACAATCTTGCAATCAGCAAAAATGGAGTTATACTACAAGGGGAAAAAATATTTCCACACAGACATTGAATGCAAGAAAAGCCAGGGAAAGTACCATACGGGCCCTTAGAACCAATAACTGCCAACTCAGACTGATATACCCAGCAAAGCTAGCATTCACATTAGATGGAGAACTGAAATATTTAATGCTAAAGAAAAACTAAATGAATACATAAATATTAAGACAGCATTACAAGAAATGCTAAGAGGGGGAACACAACCTGAAGAAAGCAACCAGGAATGGGGACCTGAACAAGACAGGCATTAATAGAAGTCTAACTGAGCAAGCACAGGAGGAAAGGAAAGAAGAAAAACTTAGGAAAACAGGGAATGATAGGGACCACAATGGATGTCTCTATACTATCTCTTAATATTAACGGTCTTAATTCACCAATCAAAAGATAAAGAACTGCAGATTGGATCAGAAAACCTCCCCTATCCATCTGTTGCCTTCAGGAGACCCACTTGTCAGCCAAACATACAAACAAACTCAGAGTGAAGTGCTGGGAAAGGATCTACTTATCAAATGCCCCCAGTAAGAAAGCAGAGGTAGCGATCCTGATGTCGGACAAATAAACTTTTCATTAAAATCAATACAAAAAGACAAGGACGGACAACATATTAATACAGGGAACAATCCAAGAGGAGGATATTACCATTACCAAGTATATTACCCAAACATTGGAGCACCCAAATATGTTAAGCAAATGCTCTCAAACTTACAGACTAAAATAGATCCCAATACGATAATACTAGGAGACATCAGCACCTCACTCTCAGCAAAGGATAGGTCTACCAACCAGAGGATTGTCAAAGAAGCTACCGAATTAAGTGAGGCCATACTTCTAGAGGAACTAACTGACATCTACCGAGTTTTTCACCCTAAAACAATACAGTAAACATTCTTCTCAGCAGCTCATGGAACTTTATCCAAGATAGACCATAACATAGTTCATGCAAGGAACTTAAACAAATAGAAGGGATTGACATAATCCCCTGTATCCTATCTGACCACAGTGGAATCAAGCTAGATCTCATTAACATAGCAAACCACAGAAATTACTCAAATACATGGAAATTGAACAGCACACTTCTAACCAACACCTGGATAACAGAAGAAATAAAAGAATAACTTAAAAAGTTCCTACAATTCAATGGAAATGAAGACACATCACAAAGAAACTTGTGGAACACAACAAAAGTAGTCCTGAGGGGGTAAATTTATTGCCCTCAGTGTCCACATCAAGAAAATAGAGACAGACAAAGTAAATAATCTCGTGTTGCAATTAAAACAGCTAGAAAAACATGAAAAAATGGAACCTAAAGTTACTAGATGGAGCCCGGTAGTCAAACTAAGAGCGGAATTTAATGAAATAGAAAATAGGAAAATCATAGGTAAAATTAATAAAACAAAAAGCTGGTTCTTTGAAAAAAATCACATGGACAGACCACTGGCAAGATTAATTAAGAAAAGAAGGAAGGAAACCCAAATTAATAGGATTAGGAATGCCACAGGAAAAATCACAAAAAGAACCCAAGATATCCAAACAATTATAAAGAACTATTTTCAAAAGTTATACTCAAAAAAGAAAGAAAACCTGGCAGAAATGGATGCATTTCTAGAGAAATACAAGTTGCCCAAACTGAGCAAAGAAGGAAATAAGTAAGCCAATATCTTACAAGGAGATACAGGAAGCAATAAGATGTCTTCCAACAAGGAAAAGCCCAGGACCAGGTGGATTCACAACAGAATTCTATAAGACCTTTAAAAAAAGACTAATACCCATACTCCTCAAGCTCTTCAGAGAAACAGAGAATGAGGGAGCTATCCCAAACTCATTCAATGATGCCAATATCACGCTCATCCCCACACCAGGAAAAGACCCAACCAAAAAAGAGAATTACAGACCAATTACCTTGATGAACACAGACACAAAGATTCTGAACAAAATTCTAGCTAACAGAATCCAAAAACACATAAAAATAATCATACACTACGACCAGGTAGGTTTCATTCCAGAGATGCAGGGAAGTTTTAACATACGTAAATCAATAAGTGTTATCCAGCACATCAACAGAGCCAAGGTCAAGAATCACATGATTATATCCACAGATGCAGAAAAGGCTTTTGATAAAATATGACATTCATTCCTGTTAAAAGCTCTGGAGAAAATAGGAATAGAAGGAACATTTCTTAAAACAATAAAAACTATACGACAGACCAATATCCAATATTATACTTAATGGGGAAAAACTACAACCAATTCTCCTAAAATCAGGAACAAGGCAAGGATTCCCACTGTCTCCACTCCTCTTCAATATATTCCTCAAACCCCTTAGCCAGGGCAATAAGGCAAGAAAAAGACATTAAAGGGATCTGTATAGGCAAAGAAGAAGTTAAACTATCCTTTTTTGCAGATGACATGATACTATAGCTTCAGAATTCCAAAAACTCCTTCCCCAAACTCTTAGAAATTATAAATCACTTCGGCAAGGTAGCAGGATACAAAATCAACCCACTAAAATCAGTCTCCTTCCTGTGCACTGACAAAGTACAAGCAGAGAGGGAAACAAAGGAAGCAACCCCATTCACTGTAACCTCCCCCCAAATAAAATATTTTGGGATTAACCTAAGCAAAGATGTAAAAGAACTATAACAAGTTAAAGAAAGAAATTACAGAAGACACTAGAAAATAAAAAGGCCTTCCATGCTATTGGATAGGCAGACTTAATTTACTAAAAATGGCAATACTGCCAAAAATTAATATACAAACCAAATGCAATTCCTATTAAAATCCCAATGACGTACATTTCTGAAATACGGAAAACAGTCCAAAAATTCATATGGAACAACAAAAGACTAGAATATCCATAACAATTCTAGGGAAAATAAACAACATGGGAGGGATCTCAATGCCAAACTTCAAACTCTACTGTGGAGCCAATAACAAAGACAGCATGGTACTGGGACAAAACCAGACCCAAAGGCCAATGGAATAGAATAGTAGATCCAGAAATAAAACTACATACCTCCAGTCAGGTGATATTTGACAAAGGAGCCATAGACATACAGTGGAGGAAACACAGCCTCTTCAACCACTGGTGCTGTGAAAACTGGGCGGCCACATGCAGAAGACTAAAACTGGACCCCACCTATCACCATGCACCAACATCAACTCAAAATGGGTTAAAGACCTTAACATCAAACCTGAATCTCTGAAACTATTGCAGGACAGAGTAGGAGAGACACTTGAACTTATAGGCACAGGAAGGAACTTCCTGAACAAAGTCCTAGGGTCACAATAATTTGGAGAGAGACTCGACAAATGGGATTACCTTAAAATAAAAAGTTTTTGCACAGCTAAAGCTATAGTAACCAAGCTAGAAAGACAACCAACTAATTGGGAAAAATATTTACAGCAGTATATCAAACAAGGGGTTAATATCAAGTATATACCTGGAATTCAAGAAACAAATCCTTCCCACACCCAACAAACCAATTACTACATGGGCAAAGGAATTAAAGACAGACTTCTCAGAAGAAGAGATAAAAATGGCAAAGAAACACATGAGGAAATGTTCATCATCCCTGGTGGTGAAGGAAATGCAAATAAAGA
Organism: Dipodomys merriami; assembly: GCF_024711535.1. NCBI lineage: Eukaryota > Metazoa > Chordata > Mammalia > Rodentia > Heteromyidae > Dipodomys > Dipodomys merriami. The sequence continues at coordinate 35 of NW_027203707.1, read as the reverse complement.
CAACCCCGAGATACCACTTTACCCCAGTCAGAATG